>NW_004443978.1:9313644-9315342 GCF_000243295.1 Trichechus manatus latirostris
ACAGACCTATATCCCTCATGAACATTGACGTAAAAATCCTCAACAAAATTTTAGCAAATAGAATTCAGCAACATATCGAAAAAATAATTCACCATGACCAAGTGGGATTTATACCAGGTATGCAGGGATGGTTCAACATTAGGAAAACAATCAACATAATCCATCACATAAATAAAACAAAAGACAAGAACCACGTGATCTTATCAATCGATGCAGAAAAGGCTTTTGATGAAGTCCAACACCCATTCATGATAAAAACTCTCCAAAAAATAGGAATAGAATGGAAATTCCTCAATATAATTAAGGGCATTTATACAAAACCAACAGCGAACATCATCCTGAATAGAGAGACTTTGAAAGCATTCCCCTTGAGAGCAGGAACCAGACAAGGATGCCCTTTATCACCACTCTTATTCAACATTGTGCTGGAGGTCCTAGCGAGAGCAGTTAGGTTAGAAAAAGAAATAAAGTGCATCCAAATAGGTAGGGAAGAGGTCAAAGTATCTCTATTTACAGATGATATGATCTTCTACACAGAAAACCCCAAAGAATCCACAAGAAAACTACTGGAACTAATAGAAGATTTCAGCAAAGTTTCATGATACAAGCTAAACATATAAAAATCAATTGGATTCCTTTACACCAACAAAGAGAACCTTGAAGAGGAAATCACCAAATCAATACCATTTACAATACCCCCAAGAAGATAAAATACTTAGGAATAAATCTAACCAGAGATGTAAAAGATCTTTAGAGAGAAAACTACACTACTGCAAGAAACTAAAAAAGACCTGCAGAAGTGGAAAAATGTACCTTGTTCATGGATAAGTAGACTCAACATAGTGAAAATGTCAATTTTACCCAAAGCAATCTACAGATACAATGCAATCCCGATCCAAATACCACCAGCATTTTTTAATGAGCTGTAGAAACAAATCACCAACTTCATATGGAAAGGGAAGAGGCCCCGAATAAATAAAGCATTACTCAAGAGGAAGAAGAAAGTGGGAGGCCTTACACTACCTGATTTTAGGACCTATTATACTGCCACGGTAGTCAAGACAGCCTGGTACTGGTACAACAACAGATACATAGACCAATGGAACAGAGTTGAGAATCCAGATATAAGCTGATCCACCTATGAGCAGCTAATATTTAACAAAGGCCTGAAGTCCATTAATTGAGGGAAACACAGACTCTTTAAAAATGGTGCTGGCATACTTGGATACCTATATGCAAAAAACTGAAACAAGACCCATATCTCACACCATGTACAAAAACTAACTCAAAATGGATCAAAGATTTAAATATAAAAAAGAAAACGACAAAGATCATGGAAGAAAAAATAGAGTCGAGGCTAGGAGCCCTAATACATGGCATAAATACAATACGAATCATAAGTAACAATTCACAAGCACAAGAAGAGAGACTAATAAATGGGAGGTCTGAAAAATCAAACACTTATGCTCATCAAAAGACTTCACCAGAAGAGTCAAAAGACAACCTACAGACTGGAAAAAAATTTTTGGCTACGACAAATCCGATCAGCGTTTAATCTCTAAAATCTACAAGATACTGCAAAACCTCAACAGTAAAAAACAAATAACCCAATTAAAAAATGGGCAAAGGATATGAACAGGCACTTCACCAAAGAAGATATTTA
This sequence comes from Trichechus manatus latirostris, assembly GCF_000243295.1. NCBI lineage: Eukaryota > Metazoa > Chordata > Mammalia > Sirenia > Trichechidae > Trichechus > Trichechus manatus. The sequence goes on from NW_004443978.1 coordinate 9,315,308, forward strand.
GGCAGCTAACAGACACATGAAGAAATGCTCACGAT
>NW_004443978.1:9316715-9319059 GCF_000243295.1 Trichechus manatus latirostris
CAGAATGGGGTGAGCGGTTGGGGTCTCATAACAATGTATATTAAAAAAAATTTCTGTATGGGAGACTAACCTGAAATGTAAACTTCACTTAATGACAACAATTAAAAAAAAGAAGAAAAAAAGAATATTTGAAAAATAATGGCCAAAAACTTCCTTAAATGGATGAAAAACATTAATCTACACATCCAAGAAACTCAACAAACTCCAAGCAGGATCAAATCAAAGAGATGCACACTTAGACACATGATAATTAAACTGTCAGAAGCTATCACTCTTAAAAGTAGCAATTGAGAAGTAACTCATCACAGGATCCTCAATAAGATTAACACTGATTTCTCATCAGAAACCATGGAGGCTAGAAGGTAGTGGGATAACTATCAACCAATAAATTTATAACTATCCTTATAAATTTATAGGGATAGCAAAACTATCCTTCAAAAATGAAGGAGAAATTAAAGCATTCACAGATAAACTAAAGCTGAGCTAATTTATTGCTGGAAGGCCTTCCCTACAAGAAATACTAAAGAAAGTCCTTTAGACTGAAATGAAAGGACACTATATCATACCTCAAATCCACAAAAAGAAAAGAAATAAAGACCACCAGTAAAGGTAACTACATAAATAAATACAAAAGACAGTATCAATGTACTTTTGTTTGCAACCCTTTTATTCTCCTAGCTTATTTAAATAAGAACTTCATAATGCAATAATTATAAAACTGTATTAATGAGATCATAATATAAACTACACTTGGACATCCCCAGATGGAATACACAGGAATCAAATCAACTACATCTGTGGAAAGAAACAATGGAAAAGCTCAATATCATCAGTCAGAACAAGGCCAGAGGTCGACTGCAGAGCAGACCATCAATTGCTCATATGCGAGTTCAAGTGGAAACTGAAGAAAATTAGAACAAGTCCACAAAAGCCAAAGTACAACCTTGAGTATATCCCATCTGAATTTAGAAACCATCTCAAGAATAGATTTGACACATTGAACAGACGAATTATGGAATGACACCAAGGACATCATACATGAAGAAAGCAAGAGGTTGTTAAAAAGACAGGAAAGAGGACTTCTGGGCAACATGGCACTATAGTCAGAAGCACCTCCACAGCAAGATCAGAAAAACTAAGTCAAACAGAGTCACATGTCAATCCTGAAACCTTAAGCATCAAATGAAGAGATAAAGAACTCAGCCAAGCACCGAATGGAATAAGAAACTGACCGAGAACAGAGAGCGAGGAGAGATAAATGCTGAGGTCCCCTATCAGCTGCCGTAGCACAGATCCGCCATCTTGGACTCCTATCAGAGATCAGCGAACAAGGGGTACAAGAAAGCAGCTTCTCAAAGCTTCCAGCAGGAGACACAACAACTGGTAAACAGCAATATATGCTTTCCCACCCCCCTACCCTTCTTCACCCCCACTTAACCTCCTCTGCTTCCTGCAGCCACAGTCTCTTGGCCGGGAAGCACCAGCTTCACCTCGGAGTCACTTGGATTCCACCCGCCCACACTGGCCGGCCCACTGAGTGCCTTTTGTTGGCTGCTGGTATTGCTTTCTCCGCTTCTTTAGATTCCTTCCTTACCTCTCACCACCTCCCCCTCCTTTCTCTCAAATACCTAGCTCCGTGCACCATCTTGGCTTCCTCTTGAAAGGCTGTGAAACACCACTCAACTGTAAAACTGCTTCCTGGCCCGTGCTGCCACGCTGGTGGGACCCCTGGGGCTTTTTTGTTTGTTTGCTCCAATTGTTATGTTTTGATTTGTTTTCTTTTTCTTTTCTTGGCTTGGGAGCCCTTCTAGCCGGGCAGTACCACATGGCTTGGAAGCTACTCCCTTACTCTGTACAGACTCACAGGGACATTCCTGGGGGCATTTCTTTTTTCTTGTGTTGGGGTTTTTTTTTGTTGTTTTTGGGGTTTTTTTTGGTTTGTTTCTTTGTTTTGTTTTCTTCTCTCTCTTATTCCCTTTTTATCTTTCTTCATTTCCAGCATCTTGATTTATTCATTTTTTTTCCTTTTATCCTTTTTCATTTTTTTTATTTTCATTTTTCCCCATTTCTCAGTCTCTCATCTCTCCACTCCAACAGCAAGGTCCCTTGGCACCTTTTTTTTTTTGTCTGTGTGTATGTTTTTGGCACCTGTTCCTCTCTCCTCTCTCTCCTCTTTCCCATATCCATCTTAGCTCCACACATGAAAATCTACCCCCTCTTTCCTGCTTACTTGCACTGTGCGCTGAACATCATACTCCCAAGCAGCATAGGCACAGCCTACTGGAACCTGCCCTGCACTGATTCCCAGTCCACACTGTCAGCCCTGGTACACGCCACAAACAAC
>NW_004443978.1:9319542-9320940 GCF_000243295.1 Trichechus manatus latirostris
CAATTAGAAATCCAAAAGATAAACAGCAAGATTTCAGAAATGGACAGTATCATAGAAGGGCTGAGGAGCAGGTTTGAAACAATGGAAGATAGGATCAGCAAAATTGAAGACAAACACTTGGCTAAAACTCTGAGGAAAAATCAGAAAAAAGAACAAAGAAAGATGAAGAGACCCTGAGAATTATGTGGGATACAATCAAAAGAAAAAATCTATGAGTGATCGGAGTTCCAGAACAGGGGGAGAAAACAGAAGACACAGAGAGGATCACTGAAGAACTGCTGAAAGAAAACTTCCCCAATATCATGAAAGATGAAAAGCTGACCATCCAAGAAGCTCAACAAACCCCGTATAGGATAGACCCCAAAAGAAAATCACCAAGGCATATCATAATCACACTGGCTAAAATCAAAGACAAAGAATCCTGAGAGCAGCCTGAGAAAAACAAGAAATCACATACAGAGGAGAAACAATAAGACTAGTCTCGGATTATTCAGCAGAAACCATGAAGGCAAGAAGGCAATGGGATGACATATATAAAATCTTGAAAAAAAATTGCCAGCCAAGAATAAATATCCTACAAAACTCTCATTCAAATATGATGGTGAAATTAGGTCATTTCCAGGTAAACAAAAATTAAGGGACTATGTAAAAACCAAACCAAACTTACAAGACTTATTAAAGTAAGTCCTTCAATCTGAGAACAAACAATATCAGACCAAAGGCTGAATACAGGACACAGGATTGTACTAGCCAGATACCAACCTAGGAAATGAACTCTTAAGGACTATGCAAAACCAAAAGAATTACAACAGGGAACCAGAGAGGTTAATCTGTAAATGACAACAGCATCAGAACAATAAAAGAGGGAATAAACAGTGTAGGTATAGAACCTTCTGATGGAGAGGAAGGCAAGGGGACACCAAGTAATAATAGACTGGTTCAAATCTAGAAAGATAAGTGTAAGTTCCAAGGTAACCACAAAGAAAGTTAACAAACCTGCTCATCAAAAGAAAACAGAAAAAAATAAAGTCTCAGTAAAAACAAAACCTACAAAAACAAATGAAATGAAAAAAAAAAAATCCACAAACAAAAGGAACTCAGCACAGGAGAGTAAAAGGAACAAAGAAAACATCAGCACCACGAAAAAAAAAAAGCACTACAAAATGCAATCCCACTCCTAGGAATATCTCCTAGAGACATAAGAGACATCACATGAATAGATACATGCACACCCATATTCACTGCAGCACTGTTTACAATAGCAAAAAGATGGAAACAACCTAGATGCCCATCAACAGATGAATGGATAAACAAACTATGGTACATACATACAAAGGGATATTATGCAAAGATAAAGCACAATGATGAATCTGTGAAGCATCTCATAACATGGATGAA
>NW_004443978.1:9322040-9362138 GCF_000243295.1 Trichechus manatus latirostris
GTGAGAATAGCAGCACAACTGGAAGAATGTAATCGATGTCACTGAATTGTACATGTAGAAACTTTCAAAATGGTGTAACTTTGGCTATGTGTATTTTCACCAAAAAAAAAAGGCCTCAAGGTCCAGAAGGGAGAGTGTTGACATGTCGTGGGCATTGTTAACCAATGTCATAAGACAATATGTGTACTGACTGTTTAATGAGAAACTCTTTGTTCTGTAAACCTTCATCTAAAGTACAATAAAAATAAAATTAAAAAAAAAAGACAGGAAAGAAAGAAAAGACTAGGATGGATGTCAGAAGAGACTCTGAAACTTGCTCTTGAACATTGAGTAGTTAAAGTGGAAGGAAGAAATGACGAAGTAAAAGAGCTGAACAGAAGATTTCAAATGGTGGCTCAAGAAGACAAAGTAAAGTAGTATAAGGACATGTGAAAAGACCTGGAGATAGAAAACCAAAAGAGAAGAAAACGCTCAGCATTTCACCAGCTGAAAGAACTGAAGGAAAAAATTGAAGCCTCGAGTTGCAATATTGAAGGATTCTACGAGGAAAATATTAAACGACACAGGAAGCATCAAAAGAAGTTCGAAAGAATACACAGGGTCACTATACCAAAAAGAACTGGTCAACCGTCAACCATTTCAGAGGTAGCATATGTTCAGGAACCAATGGTATTGAAGGAAGAGGTCCAAGCTGCACTGAAGGCATTGGTGAAAAACAAGTCTCCAGGATCTGACAGAATACCAACTGAAAAGTTTCAACAACTGAATGTGGCACTGAAAGTGTTCACTCATCTCTGCCAAGAAATTTGGAAGATAGCTCCCTGGCCAACTGAATGGAAGAAATCCATATTTATGCCTATTCCCAAGAAAGGTGATCCAACCAAATGCAGAAGTTATCAAACAATATAATTACTATCACATACAAGTAAAATTTTGCTCAAAATCATTCAAAAAAGGCTACAGTAGTATATCGACAGGGATCTGCTAGAAATTCAAGCCGGATTCAGAAGAGGACGTGGAACCAGGGATATCACTGAGGAAGACCCTCAATGAGGCGGACTGATACAGTGGCTGCATCAATGGGCTCCAGTATAACAACAATTGTGAGGATGGCACAGGACTAGGCAGTGTTTCATTCTGTAGTACATAAGGTTGCTATGAGTCAGAACCGACTCAAAGGCACCCAACAACAACAACAATATATAAAGATGTAATTTACATGGCAATTACAGCATAAAAGAAAAGAAATGGAGTAATATTGGAACAAAGTTTTATATACTATTAAAATTTGTTATTAATCCAAACTATATTACTACAAATTAAGGTGTTAATTATAATCCTTAGGGCAACCACTAAGAAAATAAAATTTTAAAATATAGTAAAATAAATCACATGGGAATTAAAACAATACCCTAAAAAAATCTATTTAACACAGAAGAAGGCCATAATGAAGGAATAGAGAAACAAAGAAAAAATAAGACATAGAAAACAAGCAGCATAATTATATACATAAATTCTACCTAACTAATAATTATATTACAGAAAAAACATTTAAATGCTCCAATCAAAAGTCACAGATTGGCAAGTTGGAGAAAAAAAGAACAAAATCCAACTATCTTTTTCTCCAAGAGACACACTTTAGATTCACAGACACAAATAGATTGAAATTTAAAGGATGGAAAAAGATATACCATGCAAATAGTAACAAACACAGAGAAGGAATGGCTGTACTAATATCAGAGAAAATAAATTTAAGACAAAAATTGTTACTAAAGACAAAGAAAGACATGTTATAGTGATAAAATTTCAATCAATCAGCAAGACATAGGAATTATACACACACATTCACCTAACAACACAGCCCCCAGAACAAGAAACAAAAACTGACTGAGTTAAAGGGAGAAATAGACAATGCAACAATATTTGGACACTTCAATACACTGTGTTCAATAATGTATAAACAAACTAGAAAGAAAATCAACAAGGATCTAGAAAACTTGAACCACACTATAAACCAGCTAAACCGAACAGACAACTGTAGAACAACTCCATCCAACAACAGCAGAATACATGTTGTTCTTAAGTTTAAACAAAACATTTTCCAAGATAGAAGATATATTAGAGTATAAAGTAGGTCTTAATAAATTTAAAATTATTGAAATAATACAGAGTATCTTCTCCAACCACAATGGAATGAATTTAGAAATCAACAACAAAAAGAAATTTAGAAAATTCACAAATATGTGGAAATTAAACAACACACTGCTAAAAAATCAAAAGGTCAAAGAAGAAATCATGAGGTAAATTAGTAAATAATTGAAGACAAATGAAAATTATAACACAACGCAACAAAACTTATAGGATTTAGCAAAAGCAGTAGGGAAACTTATGGCTATAAACACCTTTATTTAAAAAGATTATATGAAATGTTCCAAATAGACAAATCCAAGGGGACAGAAAGGTAATTAGTGATGTCAGAGACTGGAGGCAAAGGGGAAACCGGGAGTGACTCCCAGTGAGTACTGGGTTTCTTTTTGGGACGATGAAAATGTTCTGAAATTAGTGGTGATGCCTACATGCCATCAGCGTAGCCTTCAGTGTTTCACTAAAAACCTTTGAATTATAGCCTTAAAAAATAAAAAACAAACTTTAAAAAAGACCTGGGCTCGTACAATATTTGTCCTTTGGTGACTGACTTATTTCATCAGCATAATGTTTCAAGGTTTAATCTCTTATATGAAATATCTAGAATAACCAAGTATATGTTGTTGTTGTTGTTAGGTGCCATTGAGTCAGTTCCGACTCATAGCAACCCTATGTACAACAGAACGAAACACTGCCTAGTCCTGCACCATCCTCACAATTGTTATGCTTGAGCCATTGTTGCGGCCACTGTGTCAATCCATCTCATTGAAGGTCTTCCTCTTTTTCGCTGACCCTCTACTTTACCAAGCATGATGGCCTTCTCCAGGAACTGATACCTCCTGATAACATGTCCAAAGTATGTAAGATGAAGTCTCACCATTCTCACTTCTAAGGAGCATTCTGGCTGTGCTTTTTCCAAGACAGATTTGTTTGTTGTTCTTTTGGCACTCCATGGTATATTCAGTATCCTTTGCCAACACCATAATTCAAAGGCTTCAGTTCTTTAGTCTTCTTTATTTATTGTCCAGCTCTCACGTGTATATGAGGCTATTGAAAACACCATGGCTTGGCTCAGGTGCATCTTAGTGCTTAAAGTGACATCTTTGCTTTTTAACATTTTAAAGAGGTCTTTTGTAGCAGATTTGCCCAATGCAGTGCATCATCTGATATCTTGACTACTGCTTCCGTGGGTGTTGACTGTGGATCCAAGTAAAATGAAGTCCTTGACAACTTCAATCTTTTCAAGGCTCCAGGAATTGACAGAATACCAATTGAGATGTTTCAACAAATGAATGCAGCGCTGGATGTACTTACTCGTCTATGCCAAGAAATTTGGAAGATAGCTACCTGGTCAACTGAATGGAAGAGATTCATATTTATGCCTATTTCCAAGAAAGGTGATCCAACCAAATGCAGAAATTATTGAACAATATCATTAATATCATACACAAGTAAAATTTTGCTGAAGATCATTCAAAAGCAGTTGCAGCAATACATCGACAGGAAACTGCCAGAAAGTCAAGCTGGATTCAGAAGAAAATGTGGAATGAGGGATATCATTACTGATGTCAGATGGATCCCGGCTGAAAGTAGAGAATACAAGAAAGATGTTTACCTGTGTTTTATTGACTATGCGGCGGCATTCAATTGTGTGGATCATAACAAACTATGGATAACATTGCAAAGAATGAGAATTCCAGAACACTTAATTGTGCTCATAAGGAACCTGCACATAGATTAAGAGGCAGTCGTTTGAACAGAACAAGGAGATACTGCGTGGTTTAAAGTCAGGAAGGGTGTGCTTCAGGGTTTTATCCTTTCACCATATGTATTCAATCTGTACGCTGAGCAGATAATCTGAGAAGCTGGACTATATGAAGAATGGGCATCGAGGTTGAAGGAAGACTCATTAACAACCAGCGATATGCAGATGACACAACCTTATTGCTGAAAGTCAAGAGGACTTGAAGTACTTACTGATGAAAATCAAAGACCACAGCCTTCAGTATGGATTACACCTCAGCATAAAGAAAACAATAATCCTCACAACTAGACCAATAAGCAACAGGCAAGAATATAGAGACCAAAATTTATTAGCGGTTACCAGGGGTGGGTAGGAGGGAGAGGGTAAGAAGGACTCAATACTGAGCCTCTGTTAAAGGTGGTGAAAAAACTTAGAAACAGATAAAGATGGTGGTTAGGATGAACATAGGTTAACGTCAGTGAACTGTACATGCGAGGAATGTCGAAATGGCAAATATTTTGTTACTTATATATTTATCACTATTTAAAAAAAAAAGAATAAACAGAAAGGAAAAAAAAATTTCCTTTAAATAAGAAAAATCCACACCCATTGCTGTCGAGTCGATTCCAACTCATAGCAACCCTATAGGACAGACTGGAACTGCCCTATAGGGTTTCCAAGGAGTGTCTGTTGGATTCGAACTGCCAACCTCTTGGTTAGCAGCCCTAGCTCTTAATCACTATGCCATCAGGGTTTTCCCTTTAAATATAGAACTCTCTTAATGTATGATTTACCTTTAAAAAAAAAAAAAAAAGATTTGGCCTAGCTCTAAATAACACTTGTAACAACAAAAATGTAAAATTTAACTAGAGATAATCAAAATTTAAAAATAACTATATAGGAAGAATGGGGTGTTGGGAAGTGTATGTATATGTAAAGGAGGCAAGGAGATGGAAAGCAAGGTAAAATCTCATCTTCCACATTAAAAAGGAAATAAATAAAATCTAAAACTGAAAAGGAAAAAAGAAAGAAGTATGTTGTTAAAATATACACAGAGAGACTTATGTTTCAGCTATGATATGTAAAGAGTTTAAAGTCATCACTCCCATCCCTACAATAAGAAAAAACTGAACAAACTGAAAAGCAATTACTTTTCTAGACCCATCAGAGAACAGATTGCAGAGAAAATCATCACCTTGAAGTATGGAAAGAAAGGCAAATCCTGAGAGTCACAGCCAAGATTTGCTTACCTGGATCAGAAGCTGCTGAAGACATAAAGTGATAGGAACACTTAAATGGTAATTTTGACAAATTGCTGGAAGCTTAAGCACTTGGCTGCTAACTAAAAGGTTGGAGGTCTGAACTCACCCAGCAACTCTGGCAGGAGAAAGACTTGGTAATCTACTTCCATAAAGACTACAGTCTAGAAAACCCTGTGGGGTAGTTCTACTCAGTCATATAGGGTAGCTATGAATCAAAATCTATTGCAGAGCACCTAACAACAACAGCAGCAACAACAAGTATATACTAGCATGAGAGTGAGAGATTCCTGGGGGCTGGAGTTTTAGAGGGACCCCACACTTCCCTGGGTTTTACCTCCAGCCAACCTACCAGGTACTCACAGCGAATGCTGAATGATATCCCATTGTGGCTCTGGCATGGAGAGGGGTAGAGTAATCACTGAGAAATTGGCAGAGAGAATTATCCATAACAAAGGCCTACTCTCCAGGGGAAAAAGACTTTACCCGAGCACTATCCTACCTGGGGGAAGGGCATTTCTCTCACTCCAGCTCCTCTAGTCTTTTTGTCTCCCCTAAGGAAAGTAACTGGAGCCCTTGTGGCACAGTGGTTAAGCGTTCAGCTGCTAACCAAAAGCCTGGCAGTTTGAATCCACCAGATGCTCCTTGGAAACCCTATGGGGTAGTTCTACTCTCTCCTATAGGGTTGCTGTGAGTTGGAATCGACTCGACGGCAATGAGTCTTTTTTTTAAGGAAGGTGACTACTAACCTAAAGGTTTGGCAGTTCAAACCCACCTAGCAGTGCCATAGAAGAAAAGCCTGGCAATACGCTCCCATAAAGATCACAGCCAAGAAAACCCTATGGAGCAGTTCTACTTGGTAACACGTAGAGTGGTCATGAGTTGGAATCGACTCAATCGCAATGGGTTTGAGTTTTTTGGAAGGAGGGGAGAAAGCTGAGAAACACTTGTAAAGGTTACAGCCCAGTGACGCAGACCTGCTAAAAGACTGAGATTATAAGATTATAGAACAATTTCCCTCCTCCCACACCTTACCATCACAAAGCTATGCCATCACTGTGCATCACCCTCTCAGGGATGCCATGTTCCAGGACATGTCCTAACCACCTTTTTATAATGGTAAATATATAAGTAACAAAATATTTGCCATTTCAACATTCCTCACCTGTACAGTTCACTGACATTAACCTATGTTCAGATAGGGAATTTAAAATAACTATGATTAATATGTTATGGCCTCTAATGAAAAAGTAGACAACATGCAAGAATAGATGGGCAATGTAAGCAGAGAGATGGAAACTCTAAGAAAGAATGAAAAGGACATACTAAAAATCAAAACACTGAAATTAAGAAAGCCTTTGATGTGTGCATCACTAAACAGGACAAAGCTAAGAAAGAATCCAAGAGGTTAAAGACAGGTCAAATAGAAACGTCTAAAACTGAAATGCCAAAAAAAAAAAAGAACAGGGGCTTCTGGTTAAACGATGGTGGCTTAGACAGATGCACCATTACGACCCCTTACAACAAAAACTTGAGAAACTAATTAAAACAGATACAAATGATGAGCTCACATCCCAGAAATCAAATAAGAGTTGGAGAAACAGACTGAGCACCTACTGGAAGGAGAGATAGAATGAGACCAGCAGGTAAACAGAGATTCACAAATTGACTGTGCCCTACCAGCCAGTGCAGCATAGCGTGGTCATTTTGGGATCGCATCAAGCAACAACCTGGAGTGAGGAACTCAGGAAATCAACCTCAAGGAGAACACAGCTGGTGGCAGAGATGCTGTATAATTAACCCCGGAAAGAAACAAGGTGGTTAGGACGTCCTGGAACAGGGCACCCCTGAGAAGGTGATGCACAGTGATGGCATAGCTTTGAAGCCAGGAAACCACAGGGAATTACTACTAGAGCAAAGTGAGGCAGACTGAATTGTCACAGCCTAAGGGTAGGAGATAGAAAAGACAGGGAGTGCACAATTGTGGAGGAGCAAAGGGGAAATACAGAAGGGCAAGCATGAGCGCCAGTACCTCTGGTGAGTGCAGAAAACGAAGAGAGCTAGGAATCAGGGTAAGGACTGTTTGTTGGCAGTGGTGCCCATCCATTTAGACAGAAGATGCCCATAGAAAAATCAACCCACAGAATAATAATTAGAAGCTCCCCCAAAACTGGCCCTGTGCAAACCACCCTCCCCTCCTGTCCATACAGGCTCCACTTTAGCCCCCTCCCCTCCCAGAGGTGCATGTCATCATCTGTGCTAACACACACAGGCTCTATTCCACCCTTCTCCTTTCCCTGAGGTCCAGGCCCTCTGTGCAAACCCAGGCAGGCTCCGGTCTGCCCCTACCCCCATCCTGAATGTGCAGCCTCCACCCCCCACCCACCAGCCCCTTCCCAACTAAGTGAACCTCCATACACCACCCTCCAGATCCTCCCAGGCTGCACGGGCCTCCACAACCCACCCACCAACTCCAACCCAACCCAGCAACCCTCCACAACCCGCCCTGCCAACCACTCCCTGGCCACACAGGTCTCCATGTGTCACCCTTTGGCCCATCCCAAGCCAAGTGGGCCTCCATGCCCCACCCTACCTGCTCCTTCCTGTGACTCATCCTACACTTCAGGGGTCACACTAACTGCTTGTGCCAACATGGAAAGATTGCATTATCCCTCAAGAGCTGTGAAAGGATCCTGACCACCTGACTCCTGCCAGCTGACATCAAGGAATGAACCTGTTCTCACACCACCATGCAATCTTCTAAGAGAAGTCATATGAGCCTAAAGACATAGGACCCCCATGTGTGTGCAACCCACCACACCCACCACTGAGAGGAAAGCACACCCAGGCAACCAACAGCACCAAAGCCATACATATACCAATAACACAAAACAACAATTAAACCAATACATACAAGAGGAGCCAATCCAAAGAAAAAGGGAAGAAAGTAAACACGTGATAACTGGAAAAAAAGCAAAACAAATAAAGAAAAAACAAACAACATATGATTAAATAAATATATATGTGTATATATATACACACACATACATATATATAACATAATGCCTTTCTAGAAATCATATGAAGAGACAGGGAAAAATGGGTCAAGAAAATGAACAAAATAAAGGGACAGAAAAGATTTATGAGGTCTATGAGGAAGAAGAGATAATTGAACTACCAGGCAAAGATTTCAGAAAGCTAGTATTAAAACAAACACACACACACAAAAAACAAACCCATCACCATCGAGGGGATTCCGAATTCTAGTGACCCTACAGGACAGAGTAGAACTGTCCCATAAGGCTTCCAAGAATCAGCTGGTGGCCTGGAACTGCGAAACTTTTGGTTAGCTGCTGACCTTTTGCTTAGCAGCTGAGCTCTTAACCACTGTGCCACTAGGGCTCCAAGCTAGTATTAAGTCTCTTCAAATAGATCAAGGAAAACACAGAAAAAAAGACTAGAAGAATTCAGGAAAACAATACAAGAACAAAGCAATAAACTAAATAAACAAATATAGTAAAAGCCAGAATCTGTTTAACGTGGAAACGTGTCAGAGAAGGAAAACTCAAGAATTTCCCCTAAATAGAGAGTGATAAAAAAGTAATGACTACACTCTGTCAAATGAGGAAAACTTGCAAGACTGAGAAAAACAAGGAAGTCCTGTTGAGTTTCAGCTGTCAAAGGATTCACTGTTCTAAGTATTCTATCCTTACAAAAACAAGACTTAGAAATTCAGAAGCTTAACAACAAAATAACAGAAATAAAGTCCATGGAAGGACACAGAAATAGAATTGAAACAATGGAAGGTAGAATCAGTGAAATAGAGGACAAAACCTTTCATATTACTTAGTATGTGGAACAAACAGAAAAAAGTTGGAAGAAAAACAAAGAAAGCATATGGGTTATGTGGGACACAATCAAGAGGAATAATATATACATATTAAGAATCCCAGAAGAGGAAGAGAAAAAAAGTACAGAAAAAAATCTTTGAAGAATAAATGGCAGAAAACTTTCCAAATATCATGAAAGATGAGATTTTTGTCCAAGAAACTCAATGAGCTCCACATAAGATAGACTCCAGCAGAAAGACACCAAGACATATCATAATCAAACTTTCCAGATCTAAAGACAAAGAAAGAATTTTTAAAGCAGCACAGGAAAAATGAAATATCACCTACAAAGTGGCCCCAAAGAGATTAAACACTGGCTTCTCATCAGAAATTATGCAGGTAAGAAGACAATGGGGAGAGGCGGGGCCAAGATGGTGGAGTAGTCAGATGCTTCCTGTGGTCCCTCTTACAACAAAGACTCGAAAAAGTAAATGAATTGATTACATATGACAATCTAGGAGCCCTGAACATCAGAGACAGAGTTGAGGAATTGGACTGAGTGGCAGGGGGCGGGAGAGATTGTTTGGAAGCAGTGAAGAGTTGTCAGACCTGACCTGGGGAGAGCCAGCATCCTTCAGGCCAGATCAGCTCACCTGTGCAATGAAGCAAGCAGTGGTGCTTAAGAGGCATTTTCCACATCAAGAGACCCAGTAGCAGAGAGTCTACTCGGGCATCCAGAACCAGTGAAAAACAGTGCTCAATCAGCAAAAGATAAGTACTTGCGTCTGGTCTATCGTGCGGATCAAAAACAAACCCCTTTGGGAAAGCCTCTCTCCCGTTGACCTCCCCGCTCCCCTCTCTGCAACAGGTCCCAGATGGCTTCAGCCATTGCCGAGTCCCCTAAGCCAGAAATAGAGTGCTTCACACGTCCTGAGTCATTCTCCTGGCCTTGGAGAGGGAAGAAATTAACAAACATGGAAAAAATAATCTGCTGGCTCCCCTAAGCCAGGAACTCAGGGTAGGCATAGCTTCTTTGCCCAGGCACAGGCATAAGGGGTCCACAGACTTTGAATGCCTTTCACCCCTGCATATACCTGTGTAGGTCCATTTCAACAGTGCAGGCCCTCATTACCATAGTACAACAGGGTATATACCTGAAGTCTAACTTCAACCATTTCATTTGTGAAGTGGCAGGTTCGTGACATTTGACAATGCTCTGCTGATTAAGCAGGGTATTCACCTACCCACATCAGCAACCTGAGGACTGGTGGCTCCACCCATGCCACCTAGCCACCCGAGACAGGGGTCCAAGAACAAGTGGTGCCCCTGAGTCCTGATAGCCAACAGCATTGGGTGCTCATGGCCCAGCTACAAAACCCACCCACCTACACACTGTAGGGAACAGGGACATGCTTTCCTCCCAGACAGTCAGGGAGAGCCATCAGCCCCATGCTTGCTCAGAGTGTGACCCCCTACTGCAGCCAGATACCTGTGCCTACACCGATCATCTATGCCTGTCTAGGACTGTAGGTGAGAGCCTGCACCATATACTTGGGTGACTGACTACCTGGACCTGAGCTGAATCCATACAAGAAAAGAAAATGGACTCCTGTGCTCACATACTTAGTTACAGATCTAACCACCTGGTGACAGGACCTCAGAGCTTCAAAGGAGCCAATAATCAAACTAGCTCACACAAGCAGGCTATTTGGGCATATCAAAACAAAACAAAACAAGAAGCTAGGACACAGTAAGCAAACATCAAATAAATAAATATAATAACCTATTGATGCCTCAGAGAAAACAATCAATATCAAATCACATAAGGAGGCAGATCATGCTGGCTTCAGCAATCTCTCAAAATAAAGAACTAAGAAATTTTCCGGAGGAAGAGAATTTCTTGGAATTACTGGAGGCAGAATAAAAAAGATTAATATACAGAACTCTTTAAGAGACCAGGGAGAAGATCACGCAAAACACAGAATATGCTAAGGAACACACAGACATAGCAATAGAGGTTCTTAAGAAGGTTATTCAAGAGCATTAACGACATATTTAAAAGGCTGCAAGAATCCATAGAGAGACAGCAAACAGAAATCCAGAAGATTAACAATAAAATTTCAGAGTTAGACAACTCAATAGAAAGTCATAGGAGCAGAATTGAGGCAACAGAAGTCAGAATTAGTGAGACTGAAGATAAACCACTTGACAACAACTTATTTGAAGAAAAATCAGATAAAAGAATTTTTAAAAATAAGAAACTCTAAGAATTATGTGGCACTCTATCAAGAGGAATAACCTACGAGTGACTGAAGTACCAGAATGGGGTGGGGGGTGGGGTAACAGAAAATACAGAGAGAATTGTTGAAGATTTGTTGGCAGAAAACTTCCCTGATATCATGAAAGATGACAAGATATCTATCCAAGATTCTCATTGAACCCTACATAAGGTAGATCCCAAAAGAAAGTCATCAAGACATAGTATAATCAAACTTGCCAAAACTGAAGATAAAGAGAATTTTAAGAGTGGCTAGGGATAAACAAAAAAATCATCTATAAAGGAGAGTCGATAAGACTAAGCTTGGACTACTCAGCAGAAACCATGCAGGCAAGAAAGCAATGGGTGACACATATAAAGCCTTGAAGGGAAAAAATTGCCAGCCAAGAATGATATACCCAGCAAAACTGTCTCTTAAATATGATGGCAAAATTAGGGCATTGCCAGATAAACAGAAGTTTAGGGAATTTGCAAAAAGTAAACCAAAATTACAAGAAATACTAAACGGATACTTAGGTTAAAAATCAGTAACATCTGATAACAACCCAAGACTAGAACACAGGACAGAGCAACCAGATATCAACCCAGATAGGGAAGTCACAAGAATAAATCAAAGCTAAAACACTGAAAATAAGGAAACAGAGACGTCAATATGTAAAAGATGACAAAATTAAAATAAAACAGAGGGACTAAAAATTGCAGACATAGATTTTTCATATGGAGAGGAAGTCAAGACAATATAAAGACATAAAAGACTGGTTTAAACTTAGAAAAATAGGGGTAAATATCAAGGTAAACACAAAGGAAACTAACAATGCTACACATCAAAATAAAAAACAAGAAAAACAGAAAGACTCAGCAAATACAAAATCAACAACAATGAAAAAGATGAAAAGAAAATACATAAAGGAAAACAACTCAGCACCACAGAAAATTAAGTAGAACAAAGAAACTGTCAACAACACACAAAAAAGACATCAAAATGATAGCACTAAACTGATAGTTATCGATAATTACGCTGAATGAAAATGGACTAAATGCACCAATAAATAGACAGAGAGTGGCAGAATGCATTAAAAAAAGAACCGTCTATATGTGGCCTACAAGAGACACACCTTAGACTTAAAGACACAAACAAACTAAAACTCAAAGGATGAAAAAAGTGTATCAAGCATACAACAATCAAAAAAGATCAGGAATGGCAATATTAATCTCTGACAAAACAGACTTTAAAGTAAAATCCACAACAAAGGATAAAGAAGGACTCTATACAATGATTAAAGATAGATACACCAGGACAACATAAGCATAATAAATATTTATGCACCCAACAACAGGGCTCCAAAATACATAAAACAAACTCTAACAGCATTGAAAAGAGAGATAGATAGCTCCACCATAATAGTAGGGGACTTCAACACACTACTCTCGATGAAGGACAGAACATCCAGAAAGAAGCTCAACAAAGACACTGAAGATCTAAATGCTACAATCAACCAACTTGATCTAATGGACATATACCGAACTCTGCATCAAACAGCAGCCAAGTATACTTCCTTTTCCAATGCACGTGGAACATTCTCCAGAATACACCACATATTAGGCCATAAAGCAAGCCTTAACAGAATCCAAAGCATCGAAATATTACAAAGCATCTTTTCTGACCATAAAGCCATAAAAGTAGAAATCAGTAACAGAAAAAGCAAGGGAAAAAAAATCAAATACATGGAAACTGAACACCTTGCTCAAAAACTACTGGGTTATAGAAGAAATTAAGGATGGAATAAAGAAATTCATAGAATCAAATGAGAATGAAAACACATCCTACCAGAACCTTTGGGACACAGCAAAAGCAATGCTCAGAGGTCAGTTTATAGCAATAAATGCACACATCCAAAAAGAAGAAATGGTGCTGGCAAAACTGGATGTCCATCTGCAAAAAAAAAATGAAACAGGATCCATACTTCACACCATACACAAAAACTAATTCAAAACGGATCAAAGACCTAAATATAAAACCACAAACTATAAAGATCATAGAAGAAAAAATAGGATCAATGCTAGAGGCCCTAATGCATGGCATTAACAGCATACAAACCATAATTAAAAACACACAAACTCCAGGAGATAAGCTAGATAAATGGGATCTTCTAAAAATTAAACACTTATGCACATCAAAAGACTTTACCGAAAGAGTAAAACAAAGACCTACAGACAGGGAAAAAATTTTTGGCTGTGACAAATCCAACAAAAGGTCTATTCTCCAAAATCTAAGGAAAATCTAACATCTCTGCAACAAAAAGACAAATAATCCAATTTAAAAATGAGCAAAGGAAATGAACAGACACTTCACCAAAGACGGCATTAAGGTGGCTAACAGACACATGAGGAAATGCTTGCAGTTACTAGCCACTAAAAGAAATGCAAATCAAAACCACAATGTGATACCATCTCACCCCGGCATTACTGGCATGAATTAAAAAAACAGAAAATAACAAATGTTGGAGAGGCTGCGGAGAGATTGGAACTCTTATGCACTGCTGGTGGGAATGCAAAATGGTACAACTATTTTGGAAAATGATATGGTGCTTCCTTAGAAAGCTAGAAATAGAAATACCATATAATCCAGCAATCCCATTCCTAGGAATATATCCTAGAGAAATAAGAGTCGTCACACAAATAGACATATGCATGCCCATGTTCATTGCAGCATTGTTCACCATAGCAAAAAGACGGATACAATCTAGATGTCCATCAACAGATGAATGGATAAACAAACTATGGTACATATACACAATGGAGTACTACGCAACGATGAAGAACAATGATGAATCTGCGAAGCATCTCACAACATGGATGAATCTGGAGGGCATTATGCTGAGTGAAATAAATCAATAACAAAAGTACAAATATTGTATGAGACCACTACAATAAAAACTCATGAAAAGGTTTACACACAAAAAGAAACAATCTTTGATGGTTACGAGGGATGGTGGGTGTCTCAGTCATCTACTGCTGCTATAACAGAAATACTACGAGTGGATGGCTTTAACAAAGAGAAATTTATTTATTCACAGTAAAGTAGGCTAAAAGTCCAAATTCAGGGCGTCAGCTCCAGGGGAAGGCTTTCTCTTTCTGTTGCCTTCTTATCAATGTTCTGCAGGACTAGGAGCTTCTCTGCACAGGGACCCCGGGTCTAAAGGACATGCTCTGCTCCTGGCACTGCCTTCTTGGTGATATGAGGTCCGCATGTCTCTCTGGTCACTTCTCTCTTTTATATCTCAAGAGATTGCCTCAGGACACAATCCAATCTTGTAGATTGAGTCCTGCCTCACTAACATAACTGCCGCCCATCCTCCCTCATTCACATCATAAAGGCAGGATTTACGACATATAGGAAAATCACAAAATACTGGGAATCATGGCTCAGCCAAATTGATACACACATTTTTGGGGGACATAATTGAATCCATGACAGTGGGGATGGAAAAGCACTAAATATACAATAGATAAGTCGTAACTTTGATGAAGGGTAAGATAGTACACAATACTGGGGAAGCCACTGCAACTTGTCCAAGGCAAGGTCATGGAAGCTCAATAGACATAGCCAAATTCCCTGAGGGACCAAATTAGTGGGATGAGGGATGTGGGGACCATGGTTTCAGGGGGCATCTAACTCAACTGGCATAACATAGTTATAAAGAAAATGCTCTACATTCTACTTTGGTGACTAGCATCTGGGGCCTTAAAAGCTTGTGAAGGGCTGTCAAAGATATTCCACTGATCTAACCCCATCTGGAGCAAGGGAGAATGAAGAAAACCAAAGATACAAGGGAAAGATTAGTCCAAAAGACTGATGGACCACAAGTTCTACAGCCTCCACCAGACTGAGTCCAGCACAACTAGATGGTGCCCGGCTACCACCACCAACTGCTCTAACAGGGATCATGATAGTGGGCCCCAGGCACAGCTGGAGAAAAATATAGAACAAAATTCCAACTCACACGCACACACACACAAAAGAGCTGACTTACTGGTCTGACAGAGAGGGAGAAACCCTGAAAGTATGGCCCCCAAACACCCTTTTAGCTCAGTAATAAAGTCACTCCTAAGATTCACCCTTCAGTGGAAGATTAGACAGGCCCATAAAACAAAACGAGACTAAAGGGACACACTAGCCCAGGGGCAAGGACTAGAAGGCAGGAGGGGACAGGAAAGCTGGTAACAGGAAACTCAAGGTCAACAAGGGGAGAGTGTTGATAAGTCCTGGGGTTGGTAACCAAGGTCACAAAACAATATGTGTACTAATTGTTTAATGAGAAGTTAGTTTGTTCTGTAAAGCTTCATCCGAAGTACAGTAAAAAAAAAAAAAAAAATGAAGGAGAAATCAGGACATTCTCAGATAAGCAGAAATTAAGAGAATTTTTAACTACCAGATGAGACCTACAAGAAATATTAAAGCGAGTCATTTAAATAGAAAACAAATGACAACAGACAACAACCTAAGAAAAAGACATACGACAGCATCACCCTGATACCAAGCCAGGTGAAGGCACCACAGCAGTAAAATAAAGTTAAAACATGATTACAGATAATCTGAGATGCAAAGTTGTAATTGATTACAACATCAAAACAAAAGAGGGGATGATTGATGTAGTTATGGAATTTCCATATGAGGAAGAGGTTAAGACAATTTTTTAAAATTTTTTTATTGTACTTTAGATGAAGGTTTACAGAACAAATAGTTTCTCATTAAACAGTCAGCACACATATTGTTTTATGACAATGGTTAACAACCCCACTACATGTCAACACTCTCCCTTCTCGACCTTGAGGAACTTTTATTGAATGAAAATATACATAGCTGAAGTTACACCATTTTGAAAATTTCTACATGTACAATTCAGTGATATCGATTACATTCTTCCAGTTATGCTGCTATTCTCACTATCCATTTCCAAATTATTTCATCACCATTATCTTCAACTCACTGTTCCCTAGGCTTCCCATCAAAACTTTTGAGTTACTATTGTCAATTTGATCTCACATAGTTCTTTTTTTTTTTTTTTTGTACCTTAGATGAAGGTTTGCAGAAAAAATAGTTCCTCATTTAACAGTTACTACACATATTGCCCTATGACAATGGTTAACAACCGCATGACATGTCAACACTGTCCCTTCTCAAACTTGGGTTCCCTATCACCAGCTTTTCTGTCCCCTCCTGCCTTCTAGTCCTTGTCCCTGGACTGCTGTGCCTCATTAGTCCTGTTTTGTTTTATGAGGCTGTCCAATCCCCGGCTGAACAGTGAACTTTGGGAGGGGCTTAACTACTGAGCTGAAAGGGTGTCCAGGGGCCATACTCTCGAGGTTTCTCCAGTCTGTCAGGCCAGTAAATATGGTCTTTTTTGTGAGTTAGAATTCTGTTCTACATCCTTTTCCAGCTCTGTCCAAGAGCCTCTATTGTGATCTCGGTCAGAGCAGTCAGTGGTGGTAGCCAGGCACCATCTAGCTGTACTGGACTCAGCCTGGTGGAGGCCATGGTAGCTATGGTCCATTAGTGCTTCGGACTAATCTTTTCCTTGTTTCTTGTTCTCTTCATTTTCCCTTGCTCCTAAAGGAGTGAGACCAGTGGAGTATCTTAGATGGCTGCTCACAGGCTTTTAAGACCCCAGATGTTACTCACCAAGGTAGAATTTAGAACATTGTCTTTATAAACTGTGTTATGCCAATTGAGCTAGATGTTCCCCAAGACCATGGTGCCCACAGCCCTCCTCCCAGCAATTCAGTCTCTCAGGGAGTTTGGAAGTGTCTATGGAGCTTCCATGACCATTCCTTGTACAAGTTGTGCTGGCTTCCCCAGAAATGTGTACTGTCTTACCCTCCACCAAAGTTATCACTTGTATATTTAGTTCCCCCCACCCCTCCCATCCCTTGTAAACAACAAAGTTTGTTTCTTTTTGTGTGTAAACTTTTACGTGAGTTATACAGTAGAGATCTCATACAATATTTGTCCTTTTGTGATTGGCTTATTTCACTCAGCATAATGTCTTCCAGTTTTGTTCCTCTTACTCTCCTGTGCTGAGTTCCTTTTGTTGGTGGAATTTTTTTCATTTCTTTTGTTTTTGTAGGTTTTGTTTTTACGGAGACTTTAAGTTTTTCTTCTTTATTTTGATGAGTAGTTTTGTTAACTTTCTTTGTGGTTACCTTGAAATTTACATGTATCTTCCTAGATTTGAATCAGTCTATTATTACTTGATATCACTTGACTTCCTCTTCATTAGAAGGTTCTACATCTACACCATTTTTTCCCTCTTTTATTGTTCTGATGCTGTTGTCATTTACAGATTAACCTCTCTGGTTCCCTGTTGTAATTCTTTTGGTTTTGCATAGTCCTTAAGAGTTCATTTCCTAGGTTTGTATCTGGCTAGTACAATCTTGTATCCTTTATTCAGCCTGTGGTCTGATGTTGTTTGTTCTCAGATCAAAGGACTTCCTTTAATAAGTCTCTTAAGTTTGGTGTGGTTTTTACATAGTCCCTTAATTTCTGTTTATCTGGAAATGACCTAATTTCACCATCATATTTGAATGAGAGTTTTGCAGGATATGTTATTATTGGCTGGTAGCATTTTTCCTTCAAGGTTTTATATTTATGTCATCCCATTGCCTTCTTGCCCGCGTGGTTTCTGCCGAATAATCCGAGCTTAGTCTTATTGTTTCTCCTCTGTATGTGACTTTTTGGTTTTCTTGAGCTGCTCTCAGGATTCTTTGTTTGTCTTTGGTTTTGGCAAGTGTGATTATGATATGCCTTGGTGATTTTCTTTTGGGGTCTATCCTATCTGGGGTTCGTTGAGCTTCTTGCGTGGTCAGCTTTTCATCTTTCATGATATTGGGGAGGTTTTCTGTCAGCAATTCTTCAGTGATCCTCTCTGTGTGTTCTGTTTTCTCCCTGTTCTGGAACTCCGATCACTCATAGCTTTTTGCTTTTGATTGTATCCTACATAAGTCTCAGGGTCTCTTCATTTTTCTTTGTTCTTTTTTATGATTTTTCCTCAAACAGAGTTTTAGCCAAGTGTTTGTCTTCAATTCTGCTGATTCTGTCTTCCACCATTTCAAATCTGCTCCTCAGCCCTTCTATGACACTGTCCATTTCTGATATCTTGTTGTTTATGTTTTGGATTTCTAATTGTTGTTTTTATATAATTTCTAGTTGTGAATTTATTTTGGCATTTTGTTCCTGAATTTATTTTCCTGAATTCTTCCATCTTTTTGTCTGTAATTTTCCATTGATTTGTCTGCCTTTTCCATGAATTTGTCTATTTTTTCCTCATTTTTGTCTGCTTTTTGCTTCAACTCTTGGATAATTCTGAGTATTAGAGATTTGAATTCCCTATCAGGTAGTTCTAGTGCCTTTTCTTCTACTGAAAGTCGTCTGGTATTTTATTTTGGATGCCTACTGCAACCATCCTGTCCTGTTTTTGTATGTTTTGATATTGTCTGCTGTCTTCAGGGCATTCAGTAGTTATTTTTCTCATTTATTGATTGAAGATTTGTTTGTTTCATCCTTTTTAATTTGGCTATGTCTGAGCAGGTGGGCTGTGTATTCTTTGTTGTTTGCTCGTCTGTGGGCACAATACTTTTCTCCTCCTTCTCCAATTGGCAGGGTCAGTCGCTCAGATATGGCACAGCAGGGCAGGTCTAACCGAAGAGGGTTTGCTGGGATGGGTTGTTTGTGGCACTTACTACAGCCACCAGGGCAGGTCAGTAATCAGTGCAGGGAAGGTTCAGGTAGGCTGTGCCTGTGCTGCTTGATGGTGTGATGTTAAGCGCACGGTGCAGGTAGGCAGGATGGAGGGGGAGATTGTGATGTGTGGACCTAAGATTGGTATTGGAAAGAGGAGAGAGCAACAGGAGCCAAAAACATACAAACAAACAAAAAAGAGTGCTAGGGGAGCTTGCCTTTGGAGTGGATAGATGAGAGGCTATGAAATGGAGAAAAACAAAAAGGGGAAGAGGAAGAAAAGAATGAATAAATAAAAATTAGAAAGAAAAAAGAAGAGCAAAGCTCCCAGGGATCCCACTGGTGTGGCTACGAGGTCTGGGGAAGTTGTTCCTAGGTGTTGAAGTACAGCCTGGCTAGGAGGTGTAGAGGTATTCAGTCCCAGGCATCCAGGGGACAGGAAGAGAAGGAAGGTATAGAGAGATGAGAAACTGAGTAATGAAGAAAGACAAAAGGGAAAAAGAGGGAAAAGAAAACAAAATAAATTAATAAAAACACCCAAAAAAACAGAAAAAAAAAAAAAACCCACGAAGAAAGAAATGCTCTCGGGGATCCCTCTGCGCATCTGTGCATGCTGAGTGGGTAGATCCCAAGCTGGGCAGCACCGCCCGGCCAGAACGGGCTCCCAACTCGAGAAAAGAAAAAGAAAACAAACAAAAAAAGCCCCAGGATCCCACCAGCATAGCAGCCCAGACCGGGAAGCAGTTCCACACTCAAACCAAGCTCCACAGCCCCTCAGGAAGAAGGAAATATGGCGTACAGAGCCAGGTATTTAAGACAAAGGAGGGGAAGGTGGTGAGAGGTAAGGAAGAAATCAAAAGAAGTGGAAAAAAGCAACACCAGCAGCCAACAAATGGCACTCAGGGAGTTGGCCAGTGCAGGCAGGTGGAATCCAAGCAGCCGGTGCTTCCTGGCCAAGAGACTGTGGTCGCGGGAAGCAGAGGAGGCCAAGTGGGGGTGAAGAAGCTTGGGGGGTGGGAAAGTGTATGTCACTGTTTAGTTGTTTTGTCTCCTGCTGGAAGCTCTGGGAAGCTGCTTTCTTGTACCCCCATTTGCTGGTCTCTGATAGGAGTCCAAGATGGCGGATCCGTGCTGCATTAGCTAATAGGGTACCTCTATGTGTATCTCTCCTTGCTCTTTGTTCTCTGTCAGTTTCTTATTCCATTTGATGCTTGGCTGAGTTCTTTATGTCTTCATTTGATGTTTAGGATTTCAGGATTGCTGTTTTCTCTGTTTGGCTTAGTTTTTCGGATCTTTGCTGTGGAGGGATGGCGTGGTGCTTCTGCCTAGAGCACCATGTTGCCGGAAGTCGGTTAAGACAATTTCAAGATACAACACACTGTTTCAAATGTAAGATGTTAAATGTAAACTACACAGTAACCACACAGAAAATTAACAAATCTATCTCCAAAACTTAGAAGAAAAATAAAAGACTCAGTAAACATAAAAACAAAAATAATAAATGAAAGAAAAAGAAAATCCATACACAAAAAGAACTCAGCACGGAACGTAAAGAACAAAGAAACCATCAACAACACACAAAAAAGCACACAAAATGGCTGCAGTAAATTCATCCCTATCAACAATCAATGTAAATGGTTGAAATGCACCAGACAGGAGACAGAGAGTGTCAGAATGGATTAAA
The DNA here is from genome assembly GCF_000243295.1 of Trichechus manatus latirostris. Classification (NCBI taxonomy): domain Eukaryota; kingdom Metazoa; phylum Chordata; class Mammalia; order Sirenia; family Trichechidae; genus Trichechus; species Trichechus manatus. Next base: position 9,342,719 of record NW_004443978.1, read on the forward strand.
AAAAAAAAAATACACACAATCCATCAATACATTGCCTATAAGACACACAGCTTAGGCACAAAGACATAAATAGATTAAAAATCAAGGATGGAAAAAAGCATAACAAGCAAATAGTAACCAGAAGAGAGCAGGAATGGCAATATTAATATCTGACAAAATAGACTTTAAGTCAAAGTAAGAGATAAAGAAGGACATTATATAATGATAAAAGGGGCAATTCAATGAGAAGATACAATAATTATAAATATGCACCCAATGCCAGAGCCCCAAAATTTATAAAGCAAACCATAACAAAATTAAACAGAGAAATAGATTTAAAATGACAGTAGATTTCAATACACCACTTTCAACAATGGATAAGATAACTAGAAAGAAAATCAAAAAAGATAGAAAATCTAAATGACACTATTAGGCAACTGGACATAACAGACATACACAGAACACACCACCCACCAGTAGCACAATACAAATTCTTCTCCAATGCCCACGGATCATTCTCCAGAATAGATCATATCTTAGGTCACAAAGTAAACCTCAATAATTTTTTAAAAAAATTGAAATCATACAAAGCATCTTCTCTGACCATAATGGTTGTTGTTGTTGTTAGGTGCCATCGAGTCAAATCCGGCTGATAGCAACCCTATGTACAACAGAACGAAACGCTGCATAGTTCTGCATCATCCTGCTTGAGCCCATTGTTGCAGCTACTATGTCAATCCATCTGGCTGCGGGTCTTCTTCTTTTTTGCTGACCCTCTACTTTAGCAAGCATGATGTCCTTCTCCAGGGACTGATTCCTCCTGATAACATGACCAAAGTTTGTGAGACAGTCTCGCCATCCTCACTTCTAAGGAGCATTCTGGATGTACTTATTCTAAGACAGATTTGTTGGTTCTTTTGGCAGCCCATAGTATATTCAATATTCTTTGCCAACACCATAATTCAAAGGTATCAATTCTTCTTTGGTCTTCCTTATTCACTGTCCAGCTTTTGCATGCATATGAGGTGATTAAAAACACCATAGCTTGGGTCATGTGCACCTTGGTCTTCAAGATGACATCTTTGTTTTTTAATACTTTTAAGAGATCTTTTGCTGCAGATTTTCCCAGTGCAATGTATCATTTGATTTCTTGACTGCTGCTTCCATGAGTGTTGATTGTGGATCCAAGTAAAATGAAATCCTTAACAACTTCAATCTTTTCTCCATTTATCATGATGTTGCTTATTGATCCAGTTGTGAGGATTTTTGTTTTCTTTATGTTGAGGTATAATCCATACTGAAGTCTGTGGTCTTTGATCTTCATCAGTAAGTGTTTCAAGTCCTCTTCACTTTCAGCAAGCAAGGTTGTGTCATCTGCATATCGTAGGTTGTTAATGAGTCTTCTTCCAATCCTGATGCCTCATGGTTCTTCACACAGTCCAGCTTCTTGGATTCTTTGCTATTCAAACAGATTGAATAAGCATGGTGAAAGGATACAAACCTGATACACACCTTTCCTGACTTTAAACCACACAGTATCTCCTTTTTCTGTTCTAATGACTGCCTCTTGCTCTATGTACAGTTTCCTCACAATTAAGTGTTCTGAAACTCCTATTCTTTGCAATGTTACCCATAATTTGTTATGATCCACACAGTCAAATGCCTTTGCATAGTCAATAAAACACAGGTAAACATCTTTCTGGTATTCTCTGCTTTCAGTCAGGATCCATCTGACACCAGAAATGATATCCCTCTTTCCCCATCCTCTTTTGAATCCTGCTTTGAATTTCTGGCAGTTCTCTATCAATGTACTGCTGCAACTGCTTTTGAATGATCTTCAACAAAATTTTACTTGGGTATGATATTAATGATAGTGTTCAATAATTTCTGCATTCGGTTCAATCACTGAAGAAAAAATTCAAGCCTTGAGTTACAGCAGTGAAGGATTCTATGGGCAAAATACTGAATGATGCACAAAGCATCAAAAGAAGATGGAAGCAATACACAGTGTCACTTTATCAAAAAGAATTGGTCGACATTCAACCATTTCAGGAGGTAGCATATGATCAAGAACTGATGGTACTGAAGGAAGAAGTACAAGCTGCACTGAAGACATTGGTGAAAAATAAGGCTTCAGGAACTGACAGAATACCAGTTGAGATGTTTCAACAAACGGATGCAGCACTGGAAGTGCTCACTTATCTCTGCCAAGAAATTTGGAAGACAGCTACCTGGCCAACCAACTGGAAGAGACCATAATGGTATGAAGCTAGAAATCAGTAACAGGAAGAATAAGGAAAAAAAAAATCAATATGTGGAAACTAAATAACACCACTAGAAAACTATTGGGCCCATCTACAGTAATCAAAATAGTCTGGTACTAGTATAATTATGGGCACATAGACTAATGGAAAAGAATTGAGAACCCAGAAGTAAATACATCCATCTACGTGCAGCTGATTTTCAACAAGGGGTCAAAGTCCATTCAATTGGAAGAAACAGTCTCTTTAACAAATAGAGCTGGCAAAATTAGATATCCATTTGCAGAAAAATAAAACAGGATTTGTACCTTTCACCAGATCAAAAACTAACTAAAATGGATGAAAGACTTACATGTTAAAGCTAAAACCATAAAGTTCCTGGAAGACAACACAGGGACAAAACTATGGGACAGAATGTTTTTCAGAAATAAGACTATCAAACACAACTGCAAACGCAGAAACAACAGAGGACAAATTAGATAACTGTGACCTCATAAACACTAAATACTTATGTTCATCCAAAGACTTTATCAAAAGAGAACCTACAGGCCCCTGGACACTCTTTTAGCTCAGTAATGAAGTTACTCCCGAGGTTCAGCATTCAGCCAAAGATTAGACAGGCCCACAAACCAAAATGAGACTAAAGGGGCACACCAGTCTAGGCACAAGGACTAGAAGGCAGAAGGGGACAGGAAAGCTGGTAATAGGGAATAAAAGGTCAAGAAGGGAGAGTGTTGACATGTTGCGGGGTTGTTAACTAATGTCATAAAACAATAAGTGTACTAACTGTTTAATGAGAAGCTAGTTTGTTCTGTAAACCTTCATCTAAAGTACAGTAAAAAAAATAAATAAAAAGAGAACCTACAGACTGTAAAATAATTCTTTGGGAATGGCATATCTGATAAGGGTATAACCTCTAAAATATACAGAAAACTTCATCAACTCAACAACAAAAAGATAAACAATCCAATCAAAAAATGGGCAAGAGACATGAACAGACACTTCACCAAAGAGGACATTCAGGAGACAACAAGCACATGAAAAGATGTCCACAATCATTAGCCATTACCCATTGTCACTGAGTCTACTCCAACTCACAGAGACCCATAGGGTTTCCAAGGCTGTAATCTTTACGGAAACATACTGTCACCTCTTTTCTCCTGCAGAGTGGGCTGATGGGTTTGAACTGCCAACCTTTTGGTTAGCAGCTGAGTGCTTAACCACCACTCCACCAGTGCTCCTCATTAGCCATTAGAAAGATGCAAATCAAAACTACAGTGAGATATTATCTCACCCCTGCAAAAATGTCACTGATCAAAAAGCACAAAACAACAAATGCTGGTGAGGTTCTGGGGAGATTGGAACTCGTGTACACTGCTGTTTGGTTTGTAAAATAGTACAACCACTATAGAAAACAATATACTGCTTCCTCAAAAAGCTACAAATAGAAATATCTTATGATCCAGCAATCCCACTCCTAGGTATATGTTTTAGAGATCTAACAGGTGTGACAAGAACAGACGTATGCACACCTATGTTCATTGCAGCATTGTTCACAATAGCAAAAAGATAGAAACAACCTAAGTGCCTATCAACAGATGAATGGGTAAACAAATTGTGGTACATACGTACAGTGGAACACTACACAGCTATAAAGACTAATGACGAGTTCTTGAAACATCTTATAACATGGATGAATCTGGAGGACATTATGCTGAGTGAAATAAGTCAATCACAAAAGGATAAATATTGTATGACCTCACTTTTATAAAAAGACAAGGATAGGTATACATGCAGAAAGCAACGTTCTTTGGTGGTTACCATGCATGGGAGTAGGAGGAAGGAAAATACTTTCTAGATAGTAGACACTTGTTATTTTTGGTGATCAGAAAGGAAATACCCAATATGGGTGAAGTCTGCACAACGTGACCAAGGTAAATGATGACACTAAGAAGTACACAAGAATAAAGGACGATTTTGGTAAATGCTATAACATATGCAATTTTGCAAAAACAGTAAAAACAACCAAAAAAATGTGGGTGGTTTCATAGGTGGATATGTATGCATATATGTGTACCTGAAGGCACATGTGAGTATATGGGCGTACATGTATAGTCGTGTCTGTAGGTATATGTATATACATATTTGTGTGTGCTCATATATATTCATGTATATAATAAAGTATACAGGGAGCACAGTTACGGACACTTCCTAGGCATAACTAAACACCTCACCAGATTGGTTTACTGGGTTTGAAGGCATAGGACTACTGTCTTGTGGGACAACTCAGTCAATTGGCATAACATAGTTTATAAAGTTATGTTCTATGTCTTAGTTTGGTGAGTGGTGTCTAGGGTCTTAAAAGCAGCAACTAGCCATCTAAGACACAAATATTGGTCTCTATTTGTCTGGAGCAAAAGAGAAAGAAGGAAACCAAAGACTCAAAGAAAAAACTAGTATGCAGGACTAATAGCCTACACAAACCACAGTCTCATCTATCCTAGACCAAAAGAAGTAGATGGTGCCCAGGTGCCACTACCAACTGTTCTGACCAGGGATACAATAGATGGAAGAAAAATGTAGACCAAAACTCAAGTATGAAAAAATGGCCAGACTTACTGGAGAGGTAGAGACTAAAGGAACCCCAAGACTGTTGCCCTGAGATACACTTTAAACTTGGAACCGAAGCCACTCCCAGAGGTCACCTTTCACCCAAATAACAGACTGGCTCACAAAATAAACAATATCACCCATGGGTACTGTGCTCCTTTAAAGGGGGAAGGGAAGCTAGATTAATGGAAACAGAACAACCAAAATGGAAATAATGAAAATGCTGACACGCTGTGAAAAATGTAACTAAAGTCACTGAACAATAGATTGTTAAAGGGTAACCTAATTTGCTGTGTAAACTTTCACCAAAGACACAATAAAATATATATTTAAAAAAGAAGAAAACTATTGGGTCACAGAAGAAATCAAAGGTGAAATTAAAAAATATTTACAATCAAACAAAAATGAAAACACAACATAACAAAACCTATAGGATGAAGTAAAACCAGTGCTCAGAGTGAATTTCACAGCAATAAATGCCTACATTAAAAAAGAAGAAAGATCCAAAATGAATAACCTAACCCAAAACTTGAACAAGTGAAAAAGGAAAACAAAAGAAGACCAAAGTTACCAGAAGAAAGGAAATAATAAAGATCAGAGAAGAAATAAATGAAGTAGAAAACAGAAAAACAATAGAAATAATCAACAGAACCAAAAGTTGATTTTTGAAAGAATCAACAAGACAATCCACTGGCTAGAGACTGATAGTGGAAAAAAATGAGGAGATGTAAATAACCAAAATAAGAAATGAAATTGGAGGCATTACAATAGAATCAACAGATAAAGAGGATCATACAAAATACTATGAAAAATTGTACTCCAACAAATTTGAGAACCTAGAAGAAATGGACAAATTCCTAGAAACACACGACGTATTAAACTAACACAAATAGAGATAGAAAATTTAAACAGATCTGTAACAAAACAAGAGATTGAACATGTCATCAAAAAACTCCTAACAACAACAACAAAAAAGCCCAAGACCAAATGTCTTCACTGGGGAATTTTACTAAACATTCAAAGAAGAGTTGACACTAATTCTACTCAAACTCTTCCAAAATACAGAAGAGGAAGGAAAATTCTCTAACTCATTCTATGAAGCCAGCATCACTCTGATTCCAAAGCCAGGTAAAGACATCACACCAAAAACCAAACCCATCACCGTCGAGTTGATGCCAACTCATAGAGACCCTATAGAACAGAGTAGAACTGCTCCATAGGGTTTCCAAGGAGTGGCTAGTGGATTTGAACTGCCGACCTTTTGGTTAGCAGTTGAACTCTTAACCACTGTGCCACCAGGGCCCCAAAGAAAAGAAAATTACAGACCAATATCCCTCATGAATATAGATGCAAAAATTCTCAACAAAATCCTAATGAACAGAATTCAATAACATATTAAGAAAATCATACACCATGATCAAGTAGGATTCATACCAGAAACACAAAGGTGGTTTAACATAAAAAAAAAATCAATGTAATTCACCACATAAATAAAACAAAGGAAAAGAACCACACGATCATTTCAATTAATGCAGAAAAGGTGTTTGATAAAATTCAACACCTTTCCTGAAAGAAATTCTCAGCGAAATAGGAATAAGAAGAACCAGATGGTGCCTGGCTGCCATTACCGAACATTTTGATCAAAGGTTCTATAGAAGAATGCTGATAAAAAGGGGGAAAATTTAGAACAGAATTTCTAATTCTCATATATTCCAGACTTCCTGAAGCCATGGAGGCTGGATGAACCCCTGAAACTGTTGCTCTGAGATAATCTTTAAACCTTAAACCAAAAATATCCCCCAAAGTCATCTTAAAACCAAAAATAGTTTAACTTAACTAGTAAAAAGGATCTCCCTTGAGAATTATGCTCTTTTAAGAACTATCTATATGGGATCAAATTGACAACAGCAATTCAAAAAATTAGATAGGAACCTTAAGGGGCAATGAGTTTAAGTTACTGAGGCAGGAACCACTCAGAATTGAAGGGTGACAATGATTGCACAACTTGAAGAATGTAATCAAGATCACTAAGTTGTACAAGTAGAAACTGTTGAATTGGTATATGTTTTGCTGTGTATATTCTCAACAACAATACAATAAACAAAATTTAGGAAAAAATAAGAATCAAAGAGAAATTCCTCAATGTAATTAAGGGCATATATACAAAACGAAAAGCCAACATTGTTCTCAATGGGAAAAAAACTGAGATCTTTCTCCTTAAGAACAGGAACAAGACAAGGATGCCCATTATCACCACTGTTATTCAATATTGTACTGGAAGGCCTAGCCAGAACTATAAGGCAAGAAAGAAAAACAAAAGGTATCCAAATCAGAAAGGAAGAAGTAAAACTAATCCTATTTGCAGATGAAATGATCTTATACAAAGAAAACTCAAAAGATTCCACAAGAAATTTTCTGGATATAATAGAAAAATTAAGCCACGTTGTAGGGTACAAGATCAACACACAAAAATCAGTTTAGATCCTTTACACTAATGAGGAGAATTCTGAAAAGGAAATCAAGAAATCAATACCATTTACAATAGCTCCCAAAATGATAAAATACCTAGGAATAAACCTAACCAGGGATGTAAAAGACTTATACAATGAAAGCCAAAAAACACACTACAAGACTTAGAGACCTAAAAAATGAGAGCATATTTCGAGCTCATGGATAGGAAGACTCAATATTGTGAAAATGTCAACACTACCCAAGGTATCTATAAATATAATCCAATCCAAACACCGACAATGTTCTTTACTACAATGGAAAAACTAATCACCAACTTTTATATGGAAAGGAAAGAGGCCCCAAATACCCAAAGCAATACTGAAGAAGAACAAAGTAGGAGTCCTCACACTCCTTGACCTCAAAATATACTATATGGCTACAAAATGGCCTGGTATTGGTTCAATGATAGACACATAGAGCAGTGGAATAGAAATAAAACCAAAAACCAAACCCATTGCTGTAGAGTCAATTCTAACTCATAGCAATCCTATAGGACAGAGCAGAACCATATGGTTTCCAAGGAGTGGCTGGTGGATTCGAACTGATGACTTTTTGGTTAGCAGCCAAGCTTTTAACCACTATGCCACCAGGACTCTGAAATAGAGTTGAGAACCCATAAATAAGTCCATTCATCTATTTTTGACAAGGGGTCAAAGCCCTCTCAATGGAGAAGAACTAGTCTCTTTAACAAATGATTCTGGCAAAATTGGATATCCACTTTCAGAAAAATGAAACAGGATCCATACACAAAAAAGAACCCAAAATGGATCAAAGGCCTAAATGTTAAACATAAAACTATAAAGTTCTTGGAAGAAAAAATTGGGAGAAAACTATGGCACCTAATCTTTTTAAAATATAAACTATCAAACACAAGTAAAAATGAACGAACAACAATTGACAAATTAGATAACTGGGACTTCATAAAAATTAAATACTTATGTTCATCAAAACACTTTATCAAAAGAGTAAAAAAGACAACCTACAGATTGGAAAAAAAATCTTCAGGAACGACATATCTGATGAGGGTCTAATCTCTAAAATATATAGAAAATTTCAACAACAAAAATACAAACAACCCAATTAAAAAATGGGCAAAGGACATGAACTTCACCAAAGAGGACATTTAAGTGGCCAATGAGCACATGAAAAGATGTTTGAAATCATTAGCCATTAGAGAGATGCAAACCAAAACTACAATGAGATATTAACCCAGCCCTGCTAACATGGCACTGATAAAAAAAAAAAAAAAAAAGAAAACAACAAATGCTGGTGAGATGTGGGGAGATTGGAACCCTTATACATGGGTGGGTTTGTAAAATGGTACAACCGCTATGGAAAACGGTATGGCACTTCCTCAAAAAACTAGAAATAGAACTACCTTATGATCTAGCAGTCCCACTCCTAGATATATACACTAGAGACCGACAGAAGTGACAAGAACAGACATATGCACACTTATGTTTATTGTAGCACTATTCACAATACCAAAAAGATAGAAACAATCTAAGTGATCATCCACAGATGAATGGATAAACAAACTGTGATACATACATACAGTGGAATACTACGCAGCCATAAAGAGAATGATGAGTCATCGAAACATCTTATAACATGGATGAATCTGGAGGACATTATGCTGAGTGAAATAAGTCAATCACAAAAGGATGAATATTGTATAATCTCACTTTTATAAAAAGACAAGGATAGGCATACGTACAGAAATCAATGTTCATTGATGGTTACCAGGGATGGGAGAGGGAGTGATGGGGATTCACTCTTTAGATAGTAGACACTCATTCTTTTTGATGATGGGAAAGGTGTCACCAAATGTGGGTGAAGTTTGCACAACCTGACCAAGGTAAATGATGTCACTAAGAGGTACACAAGAATAAGTAACATTTTTGGTAAGTGCTATAATATATAGAATTCTGCAACAATACCAACAGCAACCAATAAATATGTGCATGGTTACATAGGTAGGTATGTATACATATATGTGTATAGGTAGGTGTCTTAGTTATCTAGTGCTGCTATAAAAGAAATACCAAAAGTGGATGGCTTTAACAAACAGAAGCTCTTTATCTCACAGTTTAGTAGGCTAGAAGTCCAAATTCAGGGCATCAGCTCCAGGGGAAGTCTTTCTCTCTCTGTTGGCTCTGGGGCAAGGTCCTTGTCATCAATCTTCCCCTGAAGTAGGAAGTTCTCAGTGCAGGAACTCTGGGTCCAAAGAACGTGCTCTGCTCCCGGCTCTGCTTTCTTGGTGGTATGAGGTCCCCATGTCTCTCTGTTCACTTCTCTCTTTTATATCTCAAAGGAGACTGACTTAAAACACAACCTAATCTTGTAGATTGAGTCCTGCCTCATCAACATAATTGCCTCTAATCCCACCTCATTAACATCATAGAGGTAGGATTTACAACACATAGGAAAATCACATCAGATGACAAAATGGTGGACAATCACACAACACTGGGAATCACGGCATGGCCAAGTTGATGCACATTTTGGGGGGACACAATTCAATCCATGACAGAAGGTATATGTGTGTATATACATGTGCATGCATAGGTGTATCTATAGGCATAAATATCTACATGGATGTGTGTGTTGCATACATATTCATATATATAATAAAGCACATAGGGCGCACGGTTACCGATACTTCTTATACATAACCAAATACCTTGCCAGATTGGTTTACTGGGTTTGAAGGCTTAAGACCATAATCTCATGGAACAACTTGATCATTTGGCATAATATAGCTCATAAAGTTTATGTTCTACATCCTAGTTTGGTGAGTAGCATCTGGGGCCTTAAAAGATTGTGAGTGGCCATCTAAGATACAACTATTGGTCTCTACTCATCTGGAGCAAAAGAGAAAGAAAGAAACCAAAGACTCAAAGAAGGAAACCAAAAACCAACCTATAGGACTAACAGCCTACACAAACCACAGGCTCATCTACCCTGAGACCAGAAGAACTAAATGGTGCCCAGCTACCACTAACGATCACTATGATCAGGGACACAATAGATGGATCCCAATAGAATGGAGAAAAATGTAGAACAAAACTCAAATTCTTAAAAAGTTCAGACTTACTGGACTGATCGAGACTGGAGAGGAACCCCCAAGACTATCAACCTGAGATACCTTTTAAACTTTGAACTGAAACTACTCCCAGAGGTCACCTTTCAGCTAAATAACAGATTGGCTCATAAACAATATCACTTATTAGTACTGTGCTCCTTTAAAAAATCATCTATGTGAGACCTAATGGTCAAGATTTACCCTAAAGCAAAGATGAGAAGGTAAGGAGGGAAGGGAAACTAGATTAATGGAAATAAAACCAGAGCAGAAATGAGACATTGTGGAAAATGTAACCAACATCACTGAAGAATTTATATAGAAATTGTTAAATGGGAATCTAATTTGCTATGTAAACTTTTAACTAAAACACAATAAAGTATTATTTTTAAAAAAAGAATGCAACAATCAAGAACAGTGGGGTATATCAAAACATATAACATAAGCATAATAGGAATATCAGAAAAAGAAGAAAGAGAGATTAGAGTTGAAGAAATATTTGAAGTTATAATAGCCAAGAACCTTTCATAATTAATGACAGAAACTAAACCACAGATCTAGGAAGATGAGAGAACTATGCAAGAAAAATACACAGAAAACCACACCAGGTCATCATACTCAAACTGAAGAAAAACAAAGATAAAGAAAACATCTTGAAAGAATAGGGGGGAAAAAAACCTATAGAGAAACAAATATAAGAATTATAGCAGACTTCTCATCAGAATCCATGGAAGCAGAGAGTGATGTGAAATATTTAAAGTGTTGTAAGAAAAAAAAAACAAAAAACAAAACTATCAGCTTAGAAGCCTATAGCCAGTGAAATAATCCTTTAAAAGTAAAGGAGATGGTGATGGTTGCACAACATGGTGAATGTAAGTAATGTCTCTGAATTGTACACTGTAAAAAGATTAAATGACAAATTCTTTATTACTTTTACCACAATAAATTTTTTTAAAAAGTGATAGAGAAAAACAAATTTTCTCAAAAGCTGAGGAAATTCATCGCCAGCAGACCTACTCTGAAAGAAATGTGAAAAGAAATTCTTCAGGCAAAAGGAAAATGATATAGGTCTGAAAAATGGATCTACATAAACAAAGAACATTAGAGAAAGACTAAATAAAGGTAAAATAAAATATTGTATTTTTCTTATTCTCAATCAACCTAAAAGATGATTGTTTAAAATGATAATAATAACAATGCACTAGGTGTTTATAGCATATGAATAAGTGAAATGAATGACAGTGACATCACAAGGGACAGAAGGGCACACTGGAAATAGTCTATTAAAGGTACTTGCACTACACATGAAGTAGTGTAGTGTTATTTAAGGTAGACTTAAATTAGATGAAAATGTAAATTTCATATTCTAGAGAAACTGCTAAAAATTACTTTTAAAAGTATAATTGATATGCTAAGAGAGGAGATAAAATGGAATCATGTAAAGTGTTCAATTAAAACCAGAGAAGGTGGGGTGTGGGGGAGGGGAGGAGAAAGAAAGAACAAACGCAACAAAAATAAAACAGTTGCCAACATGGCAGATATTAATCCAACTATATCAATACTCACTTCAAACGTAAATAATCTAAATACACCAATTGAAAGACAGAAATTACTAGAGTAGATTAAAATAAAACCAAGACCCTGTTTTTAAATTTTTTGCTATATTTTTTTCACAAAAAAATAATATAAAATGGAACACAGACTTGAATGTGAAATGCAAAACTATAAAACTTTTGGAAGTAAACAGCAAATGTAGATGACCTTGGGTTTGGTGATGAGTTTTTAGACGTATCACCAAAAGCATAATACATTAAAAAAAATTGATAAGTTGGACTTCATTAAAATTAAAAACTTCTGGTCTGCAAAATTCGCTGATAAGAGTGGGAGTACATTGCTGATGGGAAAGTAAAATGATAGTTTATTATAAAACTAAATAACTAATTACCATACAACCCAGCAAACGCACCCTTGGGCATTTACCTCAGAGAAATAAAAATTCATGATCACACAAAAACCTGTACATTAATGTTCACAGCAGCTTTATTCATGATAGCCAAAAATAATAATAACTGGAAACAACCCAGATGCATCTCAACAGGTGAATGGTTAAAAAAACAACTGTGATACATCCATACCATGGAATACTACTCAGCAATAAAAAGGAGTAAACTATTGATACATACAACAACATGAATGGCTCTCCAGGGAATTATGCTGAGTGAACAAACAAGTCAATCCAAAGGGTTACGTACTATGCGATTTCATTTATATAACATTCTTTAAAATGACAAAATTATAGAAATGGGGACCAGATTAGTGACTACCATAGGTTAAGGATGGGGGTGGATGGGAAGAAAGTGGTTGTAGCTAGAAAAGGGCAACACAAAGGACCACTGTGGTGATGGAAATGTTCTATGTATTCACTATGGTGGTGGATACATGAACCTACATATGTGATAAAATTGAATAGAACTAAACACACACATGCACACATACATACACAAACATGAGTGAGAACAGGTAAAACTGAGGAAATATATGCAATATTGGTGGATTGTACCAATGACAATATCCTGGTTGTAATACTGTGGTATAGTTTTTCAATATGTTATCATTGAGGGAAACTTGGTAAAGGGTATGCAGGATCTGTCTGTATTATTTCTTGCAACTGCATGTGAATCTACGATTACCTCAAAAAATTTAAAAAATAATTTTAAAAAGATATGAGAAAAGGACAGATGCATATAAAAAGAGTGATTCAAGTTCTTCAAAATAAAAAAATATATATAGCCGTAGGCAAAACGAAATAGATGTCTGGACGGAGTTGAGAGAATAAGTGAATTGGAACCAGGAGAGACATAAGGAGCACCTAGTCCAGGAACAGCAAACTCAAATGTTTGCAGGAGCAGGCAGTCTCATAAATGAGTGAAGCGGGATGAGCAGGGGGACTATACTGAACTAGAGAGGACATGCCCCTTTTAAAGGGGTGCCCTCTACTTACCTCCAGCATGCTTTTGCCAAGCAAGGAAGCAGGCCCCATTGTCACTAGATTTTCCAATTTTTCAAGAGAAGGTAGACATTCAGGTTTTAAAAAGAAATCTTCTCATTTTTAAATGTTGGTATCTAACTTACAAATTCTGAAACACTGTGCAAGTTAAACAAAATGTATTCTGTGAATTGCATTCAAACTTCAGGTCACCAGTTTTTGATCTTTGGTCTAGTTCAGCTTTCCCTCCTTCCATTTCTTCTAAGTTCTACACATCATCCAGGACTTAGTAAGGGCTATATCTCCTCTTGACCCTTCTCTGAGCCCTACACTGGGCTGAGTGCCCACCTCCACACCATTCCTTGTTTACCTCCGTCAGTGTATTCATTCCACTGTATTGAAATGTCTGATTGCCTGTGAGCTCTGTACAGCTAACTATGGCACAGTAATGCTGTGTAACAACCAGGTCGTTGGCCAGAATTGGCTTATCTGGGCTAAGCTCAGCTAAGTGGCTCTCCTGATTTTGGCTTGGCTTGCTTATGTGTCTGTGAGTTGACTAGGGGTCAACTGATTGAGGCTAGCCTCAGCTAGGATGACACTGCTCTATGTGTCTCTCATTCTCCTCCTGTGACCAGTAGGCTAGCCTGGGTATGTACTTCTCATGGCAATGGCAGAGATGCAAGAAGGCAAATGGAAACATGCCCAGGCCTCTTAAGGCCTAGGCTCAGAATCAGAACACTGTTACTTCCGTCAGTGGCATTACTAAGGATGGTGTTGCCCAGTGGGTAACTCATGGTGTCACCCCCCTCTGTGGACCTCCTCCCATACCAGACCATTAAGAATCCTTAATGTTTTTTGTACTAATGGTACTCATAAATCATAATTCCTGTTTATCACTGAATGTAATGGCAATAATAGTGACATAAACTAGCAAAACTAAAATTACACCCTTAAATTACAATATCATACGCACGGCCTTAATGTATTTACATTGACATAGTTTCATGTAGTTAAAGTGAAAAGTCAATAAGAAAACAATAGAATTTGAAGTAAAAACGTTTAAGAACTACATCAAAATTATGTTCATTTAATATTAAAATTTACCATTACATGAGATACGTTAATGGATTAGGTTTGCAAAAACAGTAACAGGCCAAATAATGTAGAAGTTGTAGACAAATGCATATGGAAATATATTCATAAATGAAATAATACCATAAAAATAAACAGGAAGAAATACACAAGCATTTCAGCACTTAGTGAACATCTCGACTAAATTGAACTTTCCTTTCCTGACCTTTAAATCTGTGAACTTGTGAATGACTTCATCGAAATCAACGCTTTTCACCAACTCACTTTTTAATGTGTCACTATTTTTTTAAATCATACTTCAAACTTAAACCCTGAAAATTTCATTAAAGTCAGATATATATTTGCTAGACAATGGTGTTTTTAAAGAAAATTCTTAAAAGACTAAAATTTTTTCAAACCTGAATTTAAGAGTTAAGTTATATTTCTAAACACATATCAAGAAACAGCATTTCTCCCGTTTTGTTTTAAACTGTCAATTTCCTTATTTAGTTATCAAAGATTTATATAATCAATAATTGTTATACGTGAAATTTTATCATCAATTTTAATCATAGAGTAATATGTGATAAATATAGTTGTAAAATGCTTAAATGTAGTATTTCTTAGAGCATATGAATATTAACAACAAAATTGTTTTGTAACATCTTTCTACATTGAATTACATTATTAAACTGTTGTAGGGAAAAAACATCACAAAGTTTAGTAAAAGAAAAAGAAAGTTTTATTAGGCATATATTCAAAAAGGCAAAAGTGGGAAGTGGACAAGCATGCTGTTAGAACCATGTCTGTCCAAGTCCAAAGAATATTACAGAATAGGCAAGAGTGAGAAAACAGACAAGCATGCTGCCACAGCCATGTCTGCCCGAGTCCAAGGAACGTTACAGAATCATCAGTATATATTAACATTACAGACAGGCAAAACCATTGAAAGCTTCACCTTTTCACAGATTGGCTAGAAACTGTGATCCTACATTTTGAATTGTCTTTCTTAACAATCATTGGTACAAGTTTCAGTAACGACAGTCAGGAGGGCCTTCATTGGTCCAACAAATTTTCTATTCACTAAATGCTAACAGAAAAAGAGTGGAAATTCTTTTGTGTTCTGTTTGATTGGCTTATGTGAAAGGTTCCCTAAAAGATATTTTCCAAGATTACCCTAGCTATTGTCTTTATACCTCAGAGCCCAGCTGATATGTCCTTGTGAGTCCAGCTCCAGCTGGGTCACGTTCTCTGCTCAAAAACGAAAAAACCTGTTGCCATTGAATCGATTCCTACTCATGGCGACCCTATAGGACAGAGTAGAACTGTCCCATAGGGTTTCCAAGGAGCACCTGGTGGATTTCAACTGCCGACCTTTTGGGCAGCAGTTGTAGCACTTAACCGCTATGCCACCAGGGTTTCCCTCTATGCTCAAGGACAGGGAATAATTACTCCAATATTACTTTCTAAATCAAAACTAAAAAAACAAACCTATTGCCATCCAGTTGATTCTGACTCATAGAGACCCTTATAGGACAGGCTAGAACTGCCCCATATGGTTTCCAAGGAGCGGCTGGTGGATTCGAAATGCCTGCGCCACTAGGGCTCTTAACATTATTAGCTACAACATTATTAGTAAATAAGTAGAGGCCTTTTTAAAATTTTTCTCCTTTTCCTTTAATTACTACTTCATTCTTAAAAAAAAGTTATCGATAAAGGCTCACAGATACTAATTACCACAATATTGTAGTTAAATATTGTAGCTGAAACACCAGCTAAAATCACTCAGTGGACTCAAACTTCTAGCCTTTTTGGTTTGCAGCTGACAGCTTAATTGTTTGGACTACCCAGGCGCCAGGCACACAGTGGGTGCTTACTAGTTGTTTTTGAATGCAAAAGAGAAAGAATGAATGAGTAAATAAACTTTATCTTTAACAGATGAGGAAACAGTTGTTGTGAGGTGGAGTGACTTGCCCAAAGTCACACAGCTAGTTCTGGCAGATGTGAACAGATGCTTTGTGGAAACACTGTCAAGCCACCGCATCCATGCCTTCCCCACTGGGCCAGCTCACTGGCCTTACACAGCAGGGCCTTGTGGGTGTGGCTGCGTGACGTGAATCAGTACCAGGTGCTGGTCTGGTTAGTGCTCCTGCTAACCTCTTACACAGAGGAGGAAGAAAGAGACACTTGCTCTGCCAAGAGACAGAAAATCAGAGCCAGAAGTCTCCCCAGGTCCTTGTCATCTTTCCTCATTACCTGCTAATCTCCCTGTCAGAGGTGGGAGGAGGCTGCTATTTCTGGGCAGTTTCCTGCAGTTTGACACTTGTGTTTCTAATCATTATTGCCACTTGCTGGTGTTCCCTTAGTGTATTAACAGTTTATGTGAATTCCATATGTGTTTGAATCCTGAGCTGCTTAAAGTGAAAGGGGGAGATTCACTGGAAATCTAAAACCCCTTCTTCCTTCAGAAGGAGCCCTGGTTGCACAGTGGTTAAGCTCGCGGCTGCTAACCAAAAGATCACCGGTTTGAACTCACCACCCACTCTGAGGGAGAAAGATGTGACACTCGGCTTCCAAAAAGATTTACAGCCTTGGAAACTGTATGGGGCAGTTCTACTCTGTCCTATAGAGTCGCTATGAGTTGGAATCCACTCTAAGGCAATGGGTTTTTGGGACTTCCTTCGGATATGTCGCTATGAGTTGGAATGGACGTGAGGGCAACAGGTTTGGTTTATTTTTCTTTTTTCAGAGTAACTGGTGGCAATTGCTTCTTCAGTGGGAAGCAAGGTAAGAGTCTAAAATGTTGCACAGCTCCCATTGGCAAAGGAGAGAGCATTCAGCCAATCTCTCACTGCCACTGTTTGACCACTATTAAGGTGCCCCTGCTCTATATGATTTCCTTTTTCTTGGCTGCTGGTTCTAATAATTGGTTGTTTCACTAGATAGCAATGTGACCTTTGAGAAGCCACTTCACTTCTCTGCACTTGAGTTGCAATCTGTAAACAAGGGGGGGCTGCTTCTCGAGAAGGGGTGTACATCCGCCCCTGCTCCCCCTGCCCCACGCACACACCTTAGAGCACCAGGGGCTGGTGGGCTCGAAGCCATGGGATAATGCTATAGCATCCCTACAGATTTTCATTTCTACTCCATGGTGAACAGTTCAAACTTTTTTCTTTAAATTACAGACATATCGTGGAGTAGAATATAAAATGCCCATGAACCTTTAGGACTAACCATGAGGCTCATTTGTGCTTGGCTGGCTGCTTCAAGCGACATTCCCCATCCCCAAAGTATGGTTGTGTCCTCTTCTAACTTTAGAGGTACTTGGTAGAAAAGTATGAGTGACTCCCAGATTACCACCTGTTCTAACATTTGCTAAGTGTATGAATCTAGGGACATTCCAATAGCTAAACTCTCACCCTGGGAAGTATAAAATACAACCACTTTGGAAAACTTTTTGAAAGTTTCTTATGAAGTTAAACATGATTTTGCCTATGACCCAGCAATTCCACTCCTTATTACCCAGAAGAAATGAAAATGTATGCCCATACATAAATGTTCATAATAGGCAAAACTAGAAGCAACCCAAACACTCCAACAGCAATAAAAAAGTTGTTGCAATATATGCAACAACTTGAATGAATCTCAAAAACATGAAAAGTGAAAGAAGCCAGATATAAAAGAGTATACACTATAGGATTCCATTCTTGTGAAATTTTTTTAATGGGCCATACAAAGCCATGGTGATTGAACTCAGAATAGTAGGTGCCCCTAAGGAAGGGCATTGGCTAGAAAAAGGCACAAGATAATTTTCTGGGGTGAGGGAGATATTTTCTCCATGATGCGGGTGTATGTTACACAGACATATTGTCTGCCTGTTTGTCTATCTGCATTGCACATGCAGACAGGCTGTGCCTCAAACTTCCAGGCAGCCCTTAGACTGCTGGGAATGACACATGTACACCCACTGGCGTCAACCATTCTATGGGTGCTATATTCATCTGTGATCAAGCTGGACACACGAGACACTTACACAGTGTTGGCAAAGTAAAAGCCACTATTATTATTTATAGAAAGCAAACAGTGAACAGTAATGGAAGAGGCTTCATAGGCCCGGCTCACTATTATTTACTCCCCGTTGCTAACCACCACATTGTCTCGTGATCTTGTCTTTCCCTCTGGTTCCAGTGTGTACAAAAGGTTTAAGATTAACCTGTGTTCCTCCTTGGAGTGTGGAAAACAAGTGATAATGATCTGAGGATGAAAAACCAAACAAAGCACCCATCTTGTGACAAGAAAACCGGGATGTCAACAGATAACGCCCAAGAATACCAGTAAAAGATTAACTCATCTGAGACATGGCCACCTCAAGGGGGTACTCACACAAACTTCTAAGACACATAATCCTGTCTCTATAAAAGCCTTCAGCCGATCTCCAGCTGGGGAGACGGGTTTTTTGGAGGAAACTATTCCCCTCTGTCTCCTATATATTGATATGTACTAAACCTCTTGCTGCTCACCTAACCTGTCCCAGAATTGGCTACTGCGGCAGGCAGCTCCAATCCACGTTATTGCAGTAACAGTAACAACAGATTCTCAAAGGGGAAATGGTGCACCTGACCCAAGTCATGATATTTTCAGTCTCCTCATATGCATGCGAAAGCTGGGCAATGAATAAGGAAGACTAAAGAAGAATTGATGCCTTTGAATTATGGTGTTGGTGAAGAATATTGAATACACCATGGACTACCAGAAAAATGAATAAGTCTGTCTTGGAAGAAGTACAGTCAGAATGCTCCTTAGAAGCGAGGATGGTGAGACTTCATCTCATGTACTTTGGACATGTTATCAGGAGGGACCAGTCCCTGGAGAAGGACATCATGCTTGGTAAAGTAGAGGGTCAGCGAAAAAGAGGAAGAC
>NW_004443978.1:9362238-9419129 GCF_000243295.1 Trichechus manatus latirostris
GGACATGTTATCAGGAGGGACCAGTCCCTGGAGAAGGACATCATGCTTGGTAAAGTAGAGGGTCAGCGAAAAAGAGGAAGACCTTCAATGAGATGGATTGACACAGTGACCGCAACAATGGGCTCAAACACAGCAACAACTGTGAGGATGGTGCAGGACAGGGCAGTGTTTTGTTTTGTTGTACTTGGGGTCGCTATGAATTGGAACCAACTCCACAGCACCTAACAGCAACAACATTCTTATGTCACTGGGCAGGTAAGCTGTGGTTCAGGTCAGATGCTGTGTTCACATCACCACTGCCTCCGGCTACCACCATGCTGCTGGGGGGCCTGGAAGGCTCCCGAGGCTTCTGATCTGCCTCTGGACCTCACTGGGCCTTGCCTTGCTGGTGGGAAGACCCCTGTACAGGATCTCCCAAGTCTCTTCACTGAGCCCTTCCAGACCTCTCCTGCGGCTCCTGCCAGGCTACCTGGGCCTGCACTGCCATGCTGGGAGGGGTGAGGGGCAGGAAGCGCAACCCCTGCACAGGCAAGGGTTACGACTCTTTTAACTCCATCGACAAGTGCCCGGAGGCACCAAGCTACACCAGCAAGCCTCCTGCTCAAAGGCACTCAGCTCTCTCTTTCTAGGCCAGCAAGCCCACAATAACCACCTCTCTTTGTGGGCCAGGAAGCTCATTACTGCCTTCTGCCGGTCTGGTGATTCCTGCTGCTCATACTGCTGCCAGTTTCTCTGCCGTTGGATTCTGCTGCGCTTGCTGCCATTTCTCGCCGTCTCGTGCAGTCTTCGGTATTACTGTTCTCTTTTCTTGGTTTAGGAGATTCTCAGCATGGGGACCCCAGTCCAAAGGACACACTCTGCTCCAGACTCTTCTTGATGGTAGTGATGTCTCCCTAAACCTCTGTGGGATTGGCCCTTATACAAGGATGGTAAAACCAACCAATCCCTTAGCTGGATCGCAAGGGACTCGATCCTATTAGGTGGATTTTTAAGCCAGTATTTGCATAATAATCGATTAATCCTTTGCAAGATTGTGGCCCAGCCAGTCATTGTGGGGAAGTTACAAGACCATAGCTAGAAAGGCCCTATAAAAGCAATCCATTGCACCACACATATACTTCTGTCAAAAGCCACTGAACTGTGCCTTTAAAATTCGTGCATTTTATTGAATATAAATTATACCTAAATTTAAAAGAAAACAAAGACTCTTGCCTTAGCTGCGAAACAGATATTTCACTGGCAAATGTGGGCCCTGAAAACTTAAAAAGAACAGCAGCCTTCTAAATTTCAGAGGCTTCTTGGAACTTTCACTCAAGCAGGGCTATGGAACAGAAAATGCTGAGCCTGAGACAAACCCAGCTTGTCAAGACACAACAAAGAGCCCACCCAGCTGAAGCTTGTTACTAACATATAACTTCATGGATAATGTCACTGTCACAGGTTGGGTTCCCTGGAAAGCAGACTCTGGGATGTCTAGCTTATAGGGGGTCTTCAGGGAGCTATTGGGACCAATGCTTGTGGAAGGGGAGGAAGCAGGAGTGGAGAGGGAGAAGCTGAGCTGCAATGAAGTCTCAGCAAAGGCTTCAGCCAACCCCATGGTGCTCTGGTGCTCAAGTGGCCCTTCAGAGATGACTCCTGGGGGGGGGGGCAGGCCTTCATGCTCCCTCCACCAGTCACTGGATGCAGGCTGCCACCACTGGGCCTGAAGGCCTGGCCCCTTGGTCAAGGCGATCCTTACATTAGGCTGAAAGCTGAGGGCCGACTGCCAGCAGTACCCTGAGAAGCTGGGGAAATTAGTCTTCCACAAAGTGGATCTGGACAGATTATAATAACACCACAGCCTCCAACATTAATTTATCACAAAAACCTCTCTAATTTATTTGGCATGAACCCAGCCCCACTCTCTCTGACCTACACTCTTATTATGAAGAGTGGTGGTCACCCTGACACTTACCTGCTAAGTGAATAATCAGCATATACACTCAGTTGAAAGTAAAAATTAAGCCAGGGTAGCCCTAATTTTAACACTTCTTTGAAAACTTCCTTCTTCATTCCTCCAAATTAGATGTAGATGTCACACCACCAACTTGGGATTTTTACTGGAAAGGACCGTTGTCGATTTCCATTCTTTATGGCCTCATTTCTCCCAGCCGCAATGGATGCTGGCTGTTGATTAATCAATAAAGTTACTTCTCTTAGTTTCTTCCTCCACAAATTTGAGAAAACAGCATTTATTTTGTGAACATCAGCTTCTGCCTTCCATGTTCAGCCAGAGGCACTAAGTCTTGAGTTAATACTGACAGGGGCAGGTGTCTTCATTTGGGCTTCCCCAAGAGCAGAGTTGAAGACAAGGACTTGGGGGCCAGTGGTTTATTTGGGAGGTGATCCTGCGAAGCCAGGGTGAGGGAGTGAAGAGAGTGGGGCAGGGAAGAAGGGAAGGCCAATAGAATGTGTTTCATTTAGCTGATTGTCACTGTAGGCAACTGTCTTGGTTTCCTGTGGCTGTCATAACAAAGCACCACCATCTGGGTGGCTTAAAACAACAAAAATGTATTGTCTCACAGTTCTGAGGCCAGAAATCCAAAATCAAGTGTCAGCAGGGCCGTAGTCTCTCTGAAGACTCTTGGGGAAGATCCTTCCTTGCCTCTTCCTAGCTTCTGGTGGTTCCTGGCATTCCTTGGAGTTCCTTGGCTGTGGCAGCATAACTCCAATCTCTGCCTTATCTTCACATGCCCACTTTTCCTCTCTGTCTTCTCTCATCTTTTTATGAGGACATCAGCCATATTGGATTAGGGCCCACCCTACTTCAGGATGACCTCATGTTAACTAATTACATTGGCAATGACTCTATTTCCAAATAACGTCACTCAGATTCACAGGTCCGGGGGGGAGAGGGGAGGGAATGTTAGAACTTTAACATATCTTTTTGTGGGGTATACAATTCAACCCTTAACAGCAACTGCAGCTCAGTCTCACTGGGAACCCTGTAGGAATTGTGTAGAACACACCTCAGAATTGTCCTTCCATTGGTCAACAGCTGCCCCCACACTTCTCGGAGGCCCCAGGGACGGGTTGAACTAGCTCTGGCAACTTTAGAGAAAGTCCTGAACCATGGCAGACGTGGAGGTGCACTGCTCAGATTCCCTTCAAGAAAGGGTATGCAGCATAGTTGCGAGGGGTGTGGTCAGCTGGCAGCCAGGACAAGCTTCACAGGCGTTCAACCCCATTGCACTGGGCCTCACGCTTGGTTTAATGTTCTGCTGTAACCATCTTGAAATTCTTAATAAATTTTAAACAAAGGGCTTCCCATTTTCATTTGGAAAATTACTAAGCTGGTCTCGCTGACAGTCGTGCAAATTATGTAGCTGGTCTTGCTGACAGCCTCCAGCTGTTCACTCTTTCAAGGTCCACCTCGGCTATCAAGCCAAGTTCACACTTTTCTTGGAGCAGCCCCAGCCAATGCCTGAGCAAGGCAATGGTGCAAGGAAGAGCCCAAACACTTCTATCCAACATGGGACTCCTCTAATGGGCTGGCATAGATTTTGCCATGGCTGCCCAATCCTGCTTTCTCCCTTTTTTTTCCTCAGCCATTACTCCAAGTAAACCTTTTGCACTCCTAACTCTGTCTCAGCATCCGCTTCCTGGCGAACATAACCTGTCCCTGCAGCTGAAATCAGAGGTGGGCAAGGGGACGTTATGTGAGGGCATAAAACATTATGGAGGTCACTTCCACTACTTTCAAGCCCCCACCACCCAACAGGTGAGGCCAGCATCTATCATGGATTCTAGACCTGAATTGTGTCCTCTCACAGTAAGCCCCACATCTTCATGTCCACCAACCTTCACCCAATCTTTGGCACATAACTCAGACCAAACAACCGGGTGTTTGCCTTAGTTTCCCATGTGGCAGTTCAGTCCTATTGAGACAAGAGCTGTGCCTTGTACTCCAGCCCAATGAGCTCTGACCCTGCCTGATTCTGGCCCACCTCCCTCCCTATGCTACAAAGGGGTAATTAATAAAAAACAAGAGTGGACAGGACAGGAGACTTTGACATTTGTAAAAGCCACAATCCAACATCTTGGTGACACCCCAAATTCTTCACAAATGACATCATTATCTATCATTTATAATATTTCTCCTTTCTAGCTAAGAACTTTCACTTTTTCTCTCCCTCTATGATTAACACTAGCTGATGACTTTCTTTCTTGAGCCATTTTTCACAGAAAAATTGAATTTGTGTCTCTCCATACAAGCTACAGCATGGGTTACAGGGCAAAATGACAAGTTATTGCACAGCATGTGACTGGTAAAGGCATGGACGTGAAGACTCTATACTGATTTAAATATGCAAGGTGTCTAAGTGTCCCCTCCCAACCTTACTAAGCCCTAACCACATGTTCTAAGAAGTATGTGTATGCACTCATTATATATGCACCTCTATTGCAAATATGTACAGATGTCATAGAATTCTTAGTATATGTAGCAGATTTTTTTTTTTTTCAGTTTTTAAATTTTCTTAATGACTAACTTGGAAAAGTATTTGAAATACATATAACCTACAGATGGTGATTTTTATAAATTTACAAGGAGGTTATACAAATGATTATAAATATATTACATAAATATAGCAAAAAAAAAAAATAGGCAAAGGGGGTAAATACCTAACAGAAAAAGGAATACAAATGTACAGAAAGCATGAAGATATTTACTTTCATTCATAATTAAATAAATTCAATAAAAGCAAAATTGGTGAGCTTTTTCCCCTATCAGATAAACAAAATTTAAAAGGTTAATAGCAGACTCTTCTATCCTGCCCCAAACCCCTCAGCTAACCTCCGAGTTCACCTGCAGCTAAGGCGGAGCATTCCTTTGTCCACTGACAGCATCCCACCTCAAGCAGCTGCATCTCTCAGCTTCTGTGCCTGAGAACTTTCTCTAGCACCAGGGACACTGGTCAGACTATGCACAAGGTACCCCAGAAGTGCTGAGGAGTTGATATCCCCAGGGCACCCTCAACCCATAAGACAGGAGAGTTGGTGATCCCTCTAGCTTCCCCACGCCTCAACCTCCCCGTGGGACAATTCCGTGGCATGTTCTATACCAGTGGTTCTCAAGCTTTAGTGTGCATCAGAATCACCTGAAAGGCCTAAATAACATGGATTACTGAGCCCAGCTGCCTGGGCTTCTGATCAGT
Organism: Trichechus manatus latirostris; assembly: GCF_000243295.1. Taxonomy (NCBI): domain Eukaryota; kingdom Metazoa; phylum Chordata; class Mammalia; order Sirenia; family Trichechidae; genus Trichechus; species Trichechus manatus. The sequence continues at coordinate 9,367,434 of NW_004443978.1, forward strand.
AAGTGAAGACTCAAGAATTTGCATTTCTAACAAGCTCCCAGGTGATGCCCATGCTGCTGGCCAGGGTTCAGCCTTTGGAGAGCAATTCTTGAGACGGTCCCTAGCAGGATGGAGCCCTGCTGCCCACAGAGGCAGCCCTGCTCACTAACATGCCCATTATTGGCTTTTATCTCTTTCCAGCTCCCTTTCTCCACCCCTATCCTTTGGGTTTCCTTACTACCACTCCCAAGTAAACTACCTGCACGCAAGTCTTTCTCTTAGGGTCTGCTTTTGATGGCACCCAAAGTAGGACACCATGGTTTTTTGGTTTTTTTTTGTTGTTGTTGTTACGTTATACAGTCTCTCAATGAACAAATATTAAAAAGTACAACTACTAGTGAGGGATTCTTGGTGGAGGTCCTTATCCCCAAAAAGGCTGAAAATCACTAATTTAGACAAAGCTTTCATTTTATAAATGGTCCTTACGAGTTTGTGTTCTTAATAAGGGAGATTCAGACCAGAATCTAGATCTCCCAGACTTTCATTCTCTCATTAGACAGTAATATTTTCCTGATGCCATCATATAAACTATGGCATAAGTCCATCTGCATGACCAAAAGGTGCCATTCATGTGTGAGAGAGAGACAGCACACGTGTGTATTTATGATTTTAGCGGGTAAGTGGAATAAGAGAGAGGGAGAGTACCAACTCGGTCATTCCTTGTTGGTTTTCCCAGAATTTCTTCTTTTATGCACCAAACAGAGCTTTGATTTTCAAGGTAGTGGGGGTAAGCTTCCTACCCAAACGAAATTTCCTTTTGTCTGCCTGAACAGGGTCTGAGATTTCTCCATTCCACCCTGAAAATAACAGGTCCTTCCAGATCCTCACCATTAAGAAATCAAACCTCTGTCCTTCCTCCTTGGCTCTCCCCTAAGTCTGTTTCCCTGTCTCTGAAAGCAGCTTAGTGAGGTAGAAGGGCCCACTTGTGCTGTCCTCCTCCAGTGGGCTGACTATAGGTTAAGCAAAGGCAGCTGTGAAATTCCCTCTGACACAGCTCTACAGTATACAAAACCTCCTGCACATTTGCAGACGGTGGAGCAAGTGGCAGAATACAAGAAGAAACTCTGGTGATCTAAGGCCGGTAGAGAAAAACCAACCAATCAGGACCTCTGAAAACCCTATGGCTGTATTTTGCAAGAAGCAGCATGTCTCTCCTGGGTATCTCTGTGGCCCTCCATCTGGCTGCTTCCCTTGGGCTACTTCCTATATGACACTGTGCCCTCTTTTCCACTGCCCTCTCCATGATCTGTAGCACTAATGTTTTTGAGTTTGTTTTTTGTAAACGTTCTCCTAGACATGTTACTCCACAATGCCAACTGTTCGTGTACATGGCCTCCTCCTCCACCAATATGTCTTTTGGGTTTTGACAATGCTTGACCTTTTAGGAACTGGCAAGGAGTATTGTTTGGGGGCTTTACTGCCTTCATTTTCCTTTCCTAAATTGGGGAATGCATTGTCGAAATCAAAGACACCACTATTGTCCTGGGAGAAATGGTCTGTTTGGAACCACTGGTCTCAACTGAGTGTACAATCATCTTCCAAAAGGCTGATCAAATGACTCTGTGGTCAGCTGAATAGTGACCCCTCAAGATATTCATGTCCTAATTCCTGGAACCTGTGAATGTAACCTTATATGGCAAAAGAGATTTTGCAGATGGATTAAGATGAGGGTCTTGAGATAGAAAGGTAATCCTGAATTATCCAGGTGACCAGGACATAATCACAACACTCCTTGTAAGAGGAAAGCAGGAGGAGTCAGAGGCAGAGGGGAAGGCAATGTGATGATAGAAACAGAGAATGAAGTGACGAGCCTGGAAGATGCATAAAGGAGCCACAAGCCAAGAAATACGGCCCCTAGAAACTAAAAAGGCAAAGAGACAGATTCTTTTAGAGCCTCCAGAAGGAAACAGCCCTGCCGATACCTGGACATTAGCCCAGTAAGACTGATTTCAGACTTCTGACCTCTAGACCTGTGAGAATAGATTGTGCTGTTTGAACCCACTAAGGCTGTGTTGATTTGTTACAAGCAGAAATTATAAACCAATAGGAACCTTTTGTTCTTCCTGGAGTCTGCCTCTTTATTTGGTGCTCATCTTGCAGTTAAACCCATTGGAGCGATAACTAGGCCCTGAATAGTGCATCTTGGGGTGGGAAAGTTGACCTCTATATCTACTTCCCCCTCCTAGTCAATCGAAATACAAAACCTTGTTGTATTTATTCTGCTTCAATCAGAAGGATGTTTCTTAACTGCCCCTGATGAAGCATTTGACTTTCAAAGCAGGAAATCTGTTCCCAGGGTATAGTCCATTCTCATTCACACCATAATCACATTGATAAGTCATCGCCAACCCCTTCTCCTCCCCATAAAGTGAAGCTATAGAGGCACAGTGATACACATGCAGAGCCATCCACAGCAATGTCTTTGCAAAAAATTACTAAATAGGCATGTTGCTGCTCAAGCCTGCAGGCCAAAGGTGGACTTCAATATCATTTCAATTTTTTACAATACCCAACCGAGTCTCTGTACTAGACAGGCGAGAAACAAGTGTGGGGAAATTTTCATGGCTATTGTCTCTTTTTAAAACCCAATCAGACCATACTTTTTCCTGAAAATTGAGGCCGTTCTTGTCCCAGGAAATTAATTACTGTACTCAGTACTAGCAGGGACCCATGGGGTATGCAAATTAGTTCATCAAAATGCCCATCAATTCCTGTATAACTAACCCCTGAGCAGCATCCCTTCAGAGGTGACATGATGTTTGCAAACCTCCTTTCTCCAAGGAATAATGTGCATCTTAATGGACATATGTTGAGTCTTCTTCTATTCTCTCCTCTCCTGCTTTCTCCTTGGAAAGAGACATGTTTATTTCTCAAAGGGTCTGGCCAGTCAACTCTCTGCTTACCCAGAAGCTGCCAAGATGCAACTCACTGCATGGAGGAGACGTCAACACTCAATCCTTAGAGCAAGAGAGTCCGTCCTCTGTTAGGTGACAACACATTCCAGTTTTCCTGGGAAAATTCCAGTTTATGTCTATAGTCCTTGAGTAATTATCAGTGATGTTCTGTTTCACTTTCAAAAATGTCCTGGATGGATAATAAATTCATGGTGATTCTTCCTAGAGCTGTTCTCTGAGGATTTGATCAGGTAGAATGGTCTGGAAAGGCAGTATGATGTCAACCAACAGCTGGAGATCAGCCTGGCCCTATCCCTCAAGGTCACCCTGGCTTGGGGTGCTGCAGCACAGTGCTTAATGAGATTCAGCCTCAAAGTGCCAACAGTGCTTGAGGGCAGCTTCTTCCTGATGCATGCTGGGAAGGTATGCAACTATGGCCCCATCCAAGCATTTAAATGCCATTTCCTAAAAATAAAGCCAACTTCCTACCTTTATAACCCCCCACCCCATTGCCGTTGAGTTGATTCCAACTCATAGCAACCCTACAGGACAGGGCAGAACTGCCACATAGGGTTTCCAAGGAGCAGCTGGTGGATTCGAACAGCTGACCTTTTGGTTAACAGCCAAGCTCTTAACCATGTGCCACCAGGGCCCCCAAATAAATTCCAGCTGCCTTAAAAGTTAAATACAAGAGACAAAACCACAGTAGAATTAGTAGAGCTCCACATGATCTTGAGTAAAAATGTTTTATCTAAGCACTAAAGGAAGAAACTATGAAAGAAAAATCTGATTACATCAAATTTAAGTATTCTGAATGGCAAAAACACATCTAGCTCAAACAAAAAGTGAAATTCAGCTCACGAAAACAGTATGTACAACATACATGAGAGACAATTGGTTGATAGCTTTAATATTTAAAGATAATTCAATTAACCAGAGTATTCTATTAACTGGCACTGTCAATTAGATGTCAATAATGTGCATATTGAACTTCTAAAAATAAATTTTTTAAACCCTAAAAGAAAAAAGGGACAAATAAATAAGCAATTTATAAAAGAAGAAATACAGATGTGAGATTAAGCATATTCCTCCTCTCTGGTAACCAAAGAATTCAAATTAATAGGACATGCCATTTTCACCTATAGTTTCAGTGATATCATATGCCTAGTGCCAGTGAACAGGTGAGTGAATGAGCCTGGAGGAATGATACACTGAGCTGACCTTTCTGGAGAGTACTTTTGGTATATCTCAAAAGCCTCACCTCTCTGCATATCCAACAACTCCTCAGTGGAGTCATTTGCACATAGTCAGATGGTCACTCTAAAGCAAGTCAGACAAATTTCCACGATTCCAGGCCTCTCCTCAAAATTACAGTTAGCATTGCTGATTGCCTCTTGAGGAGTCTAATTCTAACTTTGAAAAGTCATTAAGTTCAGGACTCCCTAACCAGAGAAGCTCACCAAAAGAATAGACCCTTCCTGCTTAGTCTCCATCCCCCTTCTTCCTGTGGTAACAGTGGTCGTAGACTGCCTTCCTTCTCCCCTCTCCGTCCCTCTTGGAGTCTGAGGTTAAAAACAAGTGTGGTGGACACCAGTCTGGTGGACAATATAGATTGGGGAATACCAACCTCAAAAATTCCCTACCCTGGAATTTACACTGAGAACTCCCCGTAGATCAAGAGAAGGTTCCAAGAGCAGCTTGAGTGCTCTGGGATCTCCTCTGCCAGAGGTTGGGAGAGCAGGAGTAAGGTGGGCAGAGTCAGCCTGGTTTGCACCCTCCTGTTGAAAAGCGCCTGGGACTCCAGCAGCCCAGAGCTCAGGGGCATGATGTCTCCCGAGGCTCACCCAACCCCGTGGCTGGAACATGGGGCAACAAGGCCAGCAATAAGTGTTTCTTTCAGAAACAAAATCAGCTTGGAAGCCTGGAGGAGAGGAATCTGTGGGGGAGGAACAGCTCTTGGTGCTGCCCAAGAATTTCTCATTTCCCTCCATTCATCGCCTGCCATTGTTCCTGATTATGGTTTTGCTACCGTCTATCTCACATCCTTACATTAATTTCCCATTTTGGGGCAATTTCACCATATTGTGTTTGCTAATTTCCCATTTAGAGCAACACGGAGGCAGGTTCCTACTGCTTCCTGAATGGCTCAGAAGCCAGCTGAACAGTCAAGACACAGGAGTTCTTTGCTTCTGGAGCCTGCATTTTGTGAAATAGGATTAGCTTTGAAATCCAGGCGTGCCAGAAGCAGGGAGGCAGCTGCTTCCATAGAAAAGTAAACCGAGGGAGTCAGGACGGAGGAAGTGGGTGTTGAGCAAAGAGTGTTGCTAGACAAACCACTAATTTTGGCGCTCAGATTGTCCCGGTCTCAAATTGTGACACTGAGGTCAGAGGTAATGGCTTTGCTACTTTCCTCTTTTCCTTATTAAGTGCAATAACAAAGGAATTTTTTCTTATTCCTTCCTATGAGAAATGAGGTAAGTGATGGGGCTTGTGAGTAGCCTGGAGTGACCAAAATGGCCAACCATCCACCCACCCATGATGCCCTTGGGAGAGACTGCTGGATGACAGGAAGCAAAGGACATAGGGCCATCTGAAGCACAGTGCATCATTTGGCTATAGCTCAGGAACAAATATCTCTAAAACAGTTAACAGTTTATTTAGCTTACATTTCTGTGGGTCAGAAATCTAGGCTGAAGTTAGCTGGGCGATTCTTCTGGTCTCAACTGGATGCCCCATACCCATTTACTGTTGAGTCGATTCTGACTCGTAGCAATCCTACAGGACACAGTAGAACTGCCCCCACAGGGTTTCCAAGGCTGAAATCTCTATGGAAGCAGACTGCCACATCTTTCTCCCAAGAAGCAGCTGTTGGGTTTGAACTGCCAACCTTTCAGTTAGCAGTCAAGCACTTTAACCATTGGGCTACCAGGGCTCCTCATGTGCCTACCAAAAAAAAAAAACTTTCTGCCGTCCCCCATCTCATAATGATCCTATAGGACAGAGTAGAACTGCCCCATAGGGTTTCCAAGGAGAAGTTGGTGAACTCGAACTGCTGACCTTTTGGTCAGTAGCCAAGCTCTTAACCACTGCGCTACTAGGGTTCCCGTGTGCCTACAGTTGGCTGCAATTTGGCTTTAATGATCTTGTCTGGACTTTCTCACATGTATGGGCTTCAACTTGGACAACTAGATGACCTGGCTCTGATACACGAGGTCTCTCATCCCTGAGCAGGTTAGTTCTACCTTATTCACATAGCAGAGGTAGCGGTCCAAAGAAAGCAAGCGAAAGCATGCAAGATTTGTTGGGACACAGGCCACTCTTCCACTACATTATATTGGCTAAAGCAAGTCAAAAGGTCAGATTCAAGGAGTATGGAAACACACTGCCCTCTTGATGGGAGGAACTCCGAAGTCACATTGCAAGAAAGGTGGATACAGCAAGGAATGAACAATTGTAGCTATTTAGTAGTTTTTGCAGTCTTCCACAGCCAGCCACAAGGATTCTTTGCCCAGTCCCCATACAGTCCAGTAGCTACGAAGACAGATTCAAGATGTCTTTCATACAGTAGTTTTGGTCAAAGAACACCACAGGAGTCTCCCTTCTACATTGGCTTACATTCTAGTCATTCCATTGCGACACCCATAGGACCTCTTTTCAATTTAAACACCATCAACTGGTGAGGCAGTAATTTTTGCAAGACTGTAGTCTTGGCAGATAAGGCTCCTAAGGGTTCAGCAAAAACAAAGAACGTAAATCAATTTTGGATAGCTTAAGAAAAGAATTTGTTAAAAAAGGGATGTTGGAGCACCCATAGTCATTACCATCCCTAGGCCTGAGCAGAAATTCAGCGGAAACTGGAGCCTAGGATGAGGAGCCACCAGACAGGAACTAGAGCCAGGGAAAAATATAGCCACTTCCAGAAACTTGATCCCAAGCAATCAGGAAATAAAGAAATACCTTGGCCTCTCTCCTCCTTTCCTTCTGGTGCCACCCAATAGCCAGACTCAACTGAAAGTCTGAAGGCAAGAGAGTCCATCTCCCTTGGTCTTACCTTGTTTTCAGCATTCACCTAACCAGGGTTCCCTATGAATCTGACCCTAACCTACCCATGCAGTGTAAATATAATAGCTGGTAAGTATTGAGTTCTACCTATTGTGCTACCTAACCACACTTAGCTTTGAAAACAACTCTATGTAATGGATACTATCATTATTTTCCTTTTACAGATAAGGAACTGAGGTCAGCCTCTCAGGACAGAGCAGTACAGAGAAGGGTGAAAAATGGATTGGGGGAGGGCACGAATTCAACAGCACAGTACCACTGTGGCCACCAATGATGGTGGATGCTGCTGTTGTGACCATCATCACTGTAGCCCCTGAGAATGGGGTGGCTCCTATCACTGCTGCCGCCACCCTGTTCCAGGATGGACTCTGTTCAGCCTCTACTTATCTCCAGCACTAGCTCCCAGGCCAAAGTCTGAGAATGGAGTTGGTGACTCTGAGCCTGAGGAGCCTAGGACACACACCTGCACCCTGGAGACAAGAGGGGGTGGGGACATGAGCATTCAGCATTTTTAGTCACTATCATTTGTGGTTAGACCTGCTCTTGTGTTCCTACAAGATGTATATACAGTGCAACATTCTCCAAACACAGAATGGAGGTATGATCATTAAAGTTACGTGTCAACTTGGCTGGGCCATGATTCTCAGTGGTTTGGCAGCTGTGATGTAGTTTGGCAGTCATATAATGCTGTGATAACCTCCATGATGAGATTTGGTATGATGTAATCACCTCCATGATGGGATCTACTGTGAGTAGCCAATCAGTTGGAAGGGAGTTTCCTTGAGGGTGTGGTCTGCATCCAATATAAGTGGACTTTCTGGCAACTCTCATGGGCTTTTGATTACACTGGATACTGCAGCTGGCTCCTGTTCATCTGATCTTGGGACTTGGGACTTGAGCTAGCAGCTTACCTGCTGTCTTGCCTGCTGATCTTTGATTTGTCAGTCTTCCAGCCTATAAGCCAGAGCCCTGCTGTCTGACTTGCCTATCTTGGGTTTGCCAGCCCCCGTGGCTATGTGAATCAGGAGAAGCCGCCAGCTTGACCCACATTCCAGCCTCTACAACCACATGAGCCATTTCCTTAATATAAATCTCTCTATATATATATTTATACGCTTTACTGGTTTTACTTCTCTAGAGAACCCAGCCTAAGACAGGAGTTGATGATAATGCATCAAAAAGAATAACCTCTACACAAGTCCTTTGTATCTACTGTGTGTGTCTGCTGCGTGGGGCAGCCCAGTCCCACCTGCCCCGTTTACCATCAACTTTGAGATCTCAGATGAACACTGGAATCTGTGATAGTTGCTGCTGAATCACAACTCGCCCCAGGCCTGCAGACTCCCAGACGCCCTCAATTGTACAAGGAGTGTCTTTCCCACTCCCTCACACCTGGCGGTCACTCAGGATACCCTAGTGGGAACAGGGCTATAGAGACCCCAGGAGGGAGCAGCCACACTTTGAAGGAACCACAGTAGGAGAACCATTAGTAGGAGAGCTAAGGAAATAAGAGTCATTATGCAACGCTCTGCTAAGGTGACACTAGTCTTGAAAAACCAGAACATATTCATCTTTTGCCTGCTGCAGATCTTCTAGAAGCTGCCTCCTTCTGTTGATCAAATCCTGGCACAGGGATTTGCCTCCTATTGCCTGCCAACTGCCTTCAGTACTCATTACAAATTCCCCAAAGATGAGTCACAGGAACCCTGCCTCATCCCAACACACGGCATCAGGATTGAGGGCTGACTTTGTGCAGCGAGCAGGATTAGAGTCTGCATTCCATTCACCTGGGTCTCATCTGGAATAAATGATTTTCAGCATTCACCTAGCCAGGGTTATATATGTGTCTTATATATCCAGTATTTGCTTCAGTTATATCTTACCTGATGATTGTCTGTTTTGAAGAATGACCACTTATATGTGATAAGTGAAAAAAATCAGTCAGAATATTTCCCAGATTTTTATTAGAGGAAGGTTCATGAGTTATTATCTAGATTACTACCTGTATAGAATTTTAACATTCACTACATGAATTACACATTTACCTTCTCTGGGTGCTGAGCTAAGGGCCTTACATCTATCATTTCAATGAATCTTCATGACTTTTCTAGAGACAACTAGGACCCTGTAATCTGACCTCCCTCCCTACACTGGATCAAACTTCAGGGGGCCAGTCCAGAAACAAACTTGGGAAATTAATTTCAATATTTTGTTCAAAAAGAATATTAGCAAACTCTTTGACAGTAACTACCAAAGAGGAACATGTACATACTCTGATACAATTCCACTTCTAGGCACAGACCCAACAGAAACACTCACTTATGTTTACCAAAAAACACGCACTAGAATGTTTGGTTTTTATGAATAGCACCACACTGAAAATAACCAATGTCCATCAACAGTACAATTAATACATAAATTGTATTTTATTCATATAATGACATACTATAAAGTACTAAGAATGAATGATTTACAACTGCATGCGACAACATGGGAGAACCTCACAGACATAACGCTGAATGAAAGTGAAGTATACATACTGTATGTTTCCCTCTATATAAACTATATTCTAGTTATCTCTTGCTGTGTAACAAACCACCCCAAAAGTTAGCGGCTTTAAATGACAACATTCGTTTTGCTCTTGAATCTGAATTTGGGCAGGGCTTGGGGGGGACAGTTCATCTCTGTTCTACTCCAAGTCATTGGGGAAGACTGGAAAGCTGGGGGAGGAGTCATCTGAAGGCTCCTCATTCACTTGTCTGGGGTGGGTGTTGTCTGTCAGCTGGGCCCTCACTGGGGATGCAGTTGGAACATGTATACATAGCCTCACCATGTGACTGCTTGGCTTCCCTACAATGTGGTGGCTAGGTTTCAAGGGTGAGCATCCAAAAAGGATCAGGGAGTAGCTGTGTTGCCTTCCATCATAGTCATAAGTCCACACATATTCAAAGGGAGGAAACAGAGACTCGACCTTTCAATGAAGCATGTCAGTATCACATTGAAAGAAGAGGTGGGATGGAACATATACATGCAGCCATCTTTGGAAAATAGACCTGCCCCAAAGAACAAAAACAGGCAAAACTTATCTGTAGTCTTAGAAGGCAAGAAGATAGTGGTTTCCCTTGGGAGGGTGGAGTGACTTAAAGGGAACATGATAGGTGCTTCTGGGGTCTCATAATGGTCTAGTTCTTGATCCAGTGCAGATTCCCTTTGTGAAAATTCATCAAGGTGTACGCTTGGGAAGGAGCTCTGGTAGCACAGTGGTTAAAACCCTTGACTGAAAGGTTGGAGGATCAAACCCACCAGTCGCTCTACAGGAGAAAGATGGGGAAGTCTGCTTCTGTGAAGATTACAGCATTGGAAGCCCTATGGGTGTAGGTCTACTCTGTCCTTTAGGGTCGCTATGAGTTGGAATCCACTCGATGGCAATGGATATGGAAGAGGCTGCATAGGCCCGTCTCACTATTGTTTACTCCCCCATTGCTAACCGCCACATTGTCTCATGATCTTTTTTTCTCCAGTCTCTACAAAAAGGTTTAAGATTAACCGATGTTCCTCCCTGGAGGGTAGAAAACAAGTGATAATGATCTAAGAATGAAAAACCAAACAAAGCATCTATCTTGTGACAAGAGTAAGCAGGATGTCACCAGATAATCCCTCAAAGATGTCACCAGATAACCTCTAAGAATACCAGTAGAAGGTTAACTCATCTAAGACATCATCACCTCAAGGAGAAACTACCACAAAAGATCCATAATCCTGTCCCTATAAAAAACTTCAGCCGATCTCCAGTGGGGGAGATGGTTTTTTTGGAGAAATCTATTCCCCTCCATCTCCTATATATCGATATATAATAAACATCTTGCTGCTCACCTCACCCCTGTCTCAGAATTGGCCATTGCGGCAGGTGGCTCCAATCCGCTTTATTGGGGTAACAGGTACACTTTTGATTTGTATACTTTCTGTAATGTATGCTATAATTCAACAACAGTTTTTTGGTTTTTGGGTTTTTTTTTTTTTTTAAGAATGTTAGCAATGGAAGTTTGACAAAGCTTGGTGAATTCAATATGTTCAATCCAAAGTTTCTTCAACAATAGCCCCAAGTCAGAGCTTGCCTGAGAAAGGGTTTGGAGGGTTGAAAAGTGATGAGTTATTTTTCTTTTTAGGGTCCTGTCAGCATCATCATGACTACAGAGTCTGAGAGGACTCTGTCTATTCTACATACAGGTTTTGAATAATTTATTTTCTCTAAGCTTCATGGTGACTTGTAGGGAGACACTCACTTTACTTAGCAGATGCTCTGGGCTTTGGAGACTAAAGCAATGCTTCAGGCCTGACATTTAAAGAATGTTAGCAATGTAAATTTGACAAAGCTTGGTGAATTCAGCATGCTCAATCCAAAGCTTCTTCAACAATAGCCCCAAGTCAATTCTACTGGCATGTGATTTCAGAGGTGAATAAAAGCACTCATCTCTGTTGGATTCTGGCCCTCTTACAACTTATCGATATGGAGCGAATGGGTCTCTTTTCCTCAGGGTCGGAGAGGTATTTGTTGTTGTTGTTGTTAGTTACTATGGAGTTATTCTTGGTGCCTGGCTTGTGTCCTTTCTTATTTAAACTGATGTCAGTGTCAGCTGGATGGCCTATGTCTCTCAGAGAGCTGGTAAAATTTGGCTCAGCCTCAATTTACATAGTCTTGTGAAGTTTCAAAATCCTCCCTGTAATCTCTCTCCATCTGGAGCTTTCTTTCTTCCAAATGCTTCAACCTCAATACTGCCTTGTTATCCAAACATAAACCCAATCCTGCACTGGTTTCCATTAAAAAAAAAAAAAAAATTCACTTACCTCAAGCATTTCATGAGTTTATTAACTTTACTAAAGATTTGCGAGGGTAAAGAAAGGTTTCTGTATTAGCTCATGTAAGGGAATTAAAGAAAAACTGAGGTATCTGATATGATCTGAAATGACCAGTTTGAGGAATGGGTGTGATTCTCTGTTTGCTGGTTCCATTTTCACCCCAGCGGCAGCCATCTTCCATACCGTTTCTAAGAGACGAATGTCCAGTAACGATGACGTAACTACACTGCGACCCCTCCCTGTCACATATCTGTGTAATTGTCACACAGAACCCAATCTGAGAAAGAGACGTATACCCCTTTAAGCCAATCGCCTTACACAGCTGGGCACAGGAAGCCCTCTTTACAAGTTCCGCTATAGGAGTTCATGCGTCCTGAGTTCCTGCCACAGAAACCTTTGTTGTAATAGGCCCCTGCCACCGGAAGCCCTGCCTTAAAATGATAGACTATTAATCGAGTAATGCCTTTTGATGATCTAAGCCTGTGATTACGAATCAAGTAATGTCTTTCAGTGATCTAAGTTTGTTAATACCAAGCAAGCAACGTGTTTCATATCCATTGTTCTCCTATAAAACGTCACTGCTGAGTTGCCGTTTTAAATTTCTGGATTCCACCACGTGGAGTTTAGTATATTCCCAGCTCGAGCCGTCTCTTTTCTTTCAATAAATCTCTCAGTTTTACACTAATCAGAGTACGGATGGTTACTCTATGACAAGCTGTTACCACAATGTGTTGTGTAACAAATAATCCAAAAGCTCAGTGACATACAAAAATAATAATTTATTCTCCAATCACAGACCTTAGGATCAGCTAGGGTTTGGCTGATCTAGTCTGGACTTGGATAGGCTTGGCTCAAGCTGTGGGTTGGGTCCAGCTCTGCTCCATCTGTTCCACATCGTCCTTGGTCCTGCAGATACCCAAGACATGTTCTTATCTTGGTAAATGTCAGGAGCGCAAGAGAGCAAAGCCCCTACCCAAGAGGATTTTAAGCCTCTGCTTATGGTGTATCTGCTAATGTGTCTCCATAGCCGAAACAAGTTACATGGCCAAGCCCAAAGTCGAAGGGAAAACATTCCTCTCCCATGAGGTCATGGCAAGAGTGTGAGTGTATAATGTTGGGTGGGGTGGGGGAGGCAGAATTAAGCTCAATTATTCAAACTCCCACAGTATCATACCACAGTGCAGCCTCTTGCCGTTCCCTAGCCTCAGGCACCCTCCCTTCCCTTTCCTCTCTTCCACTTTCCCTCTCTCCAGAGTTTCAAGAAAGACTTCCCCTCATATAGGCAACAGTTTCCCTTCCATTCAGGCCTCAAGCATCGCTTTATTTTCCAAAGCCCAGACTAAGTAAAGTAGGTCTCTCCTTACAAGTCACCATGAAGCTTGTTGAAAAAATAGATTTGTTCAAAACCTATTGTAGAATACACAATCCTGTCAGAGTCTGTAGTCACAATGATGCTGAACTATCCACTACGAGACCCTAAAAAGAAAAAAAGTCATCACTTTTCAACCCTCCAAGCCCTTTCTCAGGCAAGCTCTGAAATCAGGGAGATGAACATGGAATCTCCAGGCACTCAAGCCAGTAATAATAAAGGTGAAGTTCCCTTGGGAGTTGCCTAAGCCTTTTTCTGAATGAACCTCTGTCCAAAAAGCAAACAAAACAAACTCCCTTTATAAGGGTCTCAGGGGCAGTGCTTCAATGGAGCAACCATATGCCAGTGCTAAAGCTTGTCCGCAGGAAACCAGGAAAATCAAGCAGAAAATTAAGCCTTTGCTCCATCTCCTCTCACAGACTCAATTCTGTCTGTTCAACTCATGGTACTCCCTACAAAGAGGGGAATGTGATGGAGCCTGGGAGTGTAAGGGAAGGCAGCATAACCCACACCTCCCCAGGGTTGATTTGATGCTGAACGTTTCACGATAAAATAATGAGACTATCCAGTTCTCCTGAAAACTACTGACTTGCATTACTTGATTTACTTTGGGTTGGGGGGAGGGGGTGGAGGGATAAAATCAGTTTACATACAATATTTTCAGAAAGATGAAAAAAATAAAGTGTTCATGCACAGGCTACGACCCATGCAAGTCAGCAGGTCTCTGGAAAGCAACGGTTCTGAGGGGATGGCCAAGCTGACCCGCAGGCAACTGTTGTTGTTAGCTGCTGTCGAGTCGGGCCCCCAACTCATGGTAACCACATGCACAACGGAATGAAACACTGCCCAGTCATACACTGTTGTGAGCCGTAGAATTTTCATTGGCTGATTTTCAGAAGTAGATCACCAGGCCTTTCTTACCAGTTCATCTTAGTCTGGAAGCTCCAGTGAAACCTGTTCAGCATCATAGCAACACACAAGCCTCCACTGAGAGATGGGTGATGGCTTCACATGAGGTGCATTGTCTGGGAATCAACCCAGTTCTTCTACATGAAAAGCAAGAATTCTACCACTGAATCACCAATAACTCACAGGCAACCAATGGGTTAGGGTATTGTTATAATTCTAAGATGCTGGGGTTTCCCCGCACATTTTAAGAGCTCTGTGGATGCATCTTGTTATCAAAGGTTCCTTCCAACCACTTCCTCTAGCAACTGGTTTTGACATAGTTGCCCTAGTCTGTACATGCTCAAACATTAAAAGGACCAGCATCAAAGCCTGAAGACTGGGTATCTTCAGCGTAGATGAAAATCCTGGAGCCAATAGTGGAACATCTGATTGAGATGGGGTGGAGGAAGTGAAATGTATTCAGCAGGCTTCCCAAAGCAAGAATCAAAAGCAGCCACCTTTCCAAAATTGCAAAACCAACTTAAGAGCCTAGAGCCAGTGGCTTTTCCTTCTTGTATAGATTATATTAAGAATTGCTGCATTGGAATTCTGGAAAGATAAAGGCATAAACAGACCATCTTTCCACACACACACACACACCCCCCAACAAATACAACAAGGAAATGGTGCTTGGCTTTGAGGGACTCTGAATCAGGAAGCAGAGGACAGCAGCAGGGAACTGCAGACAAGCAAGAATCAATGAATCAACAATGAGTCGCAAACAGTAGGAAAATCCTTTCTCCCAAAGTCCCTGCCCTTTCTCCCAGCATTAGGAGATGTTGGCTGCTGTAAACTAGGGAAGCAGCCCCAGCAAAAGAGCTTACTTCCCTAACCACCACACTCCCTGCTTGTACAAAGAGACAGGACCCCAAGTTTCTGCTCTAAAATCAACAAGGCAGACCTCCCCAGATGTCTGTTCAGAGCATGCCAGTACCTCCCCCACTCAGACACTGTCAGCTGCAAGGCTGCTGTGAATTGCTGCAGAAGGCCCCTGCCGTGGGGTCTGCCCTTACAGTCAATCCTCTACCTGCCTCCCTGCACACCCCATAGATCAGGCCTCTGTAACCAACAGGATAGACCTTTCTGGGGGTCAGTTTTAGTCTGTTTGTTCCTCCTTCTGGTTAGCACTGAGGACTGCTGACTGAGTCTGCTGTGTGTAGGAACCAGGCATCTCGAGTGGAGGCTACACCAACAGCCAACATACTATGGTGGGGGGGAGGGGCTCTGATAGCAACAAGGCAGACCTCCCTAAGGGTCCAATTGGAATGTGACAGCGCAGCCCCTCCCCCACCTGGTGACTGGCAGTTGCCAGACTGTTGCAAATTGCTACAGAAGGCATCCTGTAGTGGACTCTGCTCCCATAGTCAGTACTCTACCTGCCTCCCTGTGCATCCCATACCTTAGGCCTCTGAAACCAACAGGACAGATCTCCCTGGAGGTCAGTTTGGGTCTGTCTGTTCCCCTAGCCAGTCAGCACTGAGGACTACTGACTGAGGCTGCTGTGTGCTAGGAAGCAGGCATCTTGAGTGAAGGTTGCACACACAGCTAACATAATACTGGGGAGATGTGGAGCACAGATAGCAACAAGGCAGACCTCCCAGAGGGTTTGTTCAGAGCGTGACAGCCCCTCCCCACCCAGTAACTGTCAGCTGCTGGACTGATGCAAACTCCTACAGAAGGTTCCCTACAGTGCAGCCAGGAGGTGGGTCACCTAAGTACAGACTGCTCCCCCACCACCACAGGGCCACTCGGGCACTGAAACCAACAAGATAGATCTCCCAAAGGTCTTCTTGGAAGTGCCAGCCCCTCCTCCCCTGAGATGAAGGAAAGTCTGCTTGTGCTTCCCCCGAATGCCAACTGAGATATAAGCAGCACCCACAGAGCAGGGAAGAAAGCCTCGAGCAAAATCAGAAGGCAACACCCAGCCCCGAAGGCATGGTTGCAGAAACAGAGAAAGGAAAGGAGTAATAAATAACCAGAGAGAGGGGACTGCAGACAGATTAATCAGAGACTGATATCTCGCCTGAGTGGCGGGGATGCTGGTGGACAGACTGATCACAGAGTATTCTCTGGTGTGTTTGGGAGACATTGGAAGTTGAAAACTGGGATCTAGCACTTACGAATCCTAAACAACCAGGGACGGAAAATGAGCTATCACTGAAAGGGAGAGGAAATGCTATGCAAAGGATGAAAGCTCTGCCTGACTAAGAGTTTTTTGTAGAAAGTAGTGCGAGCATAGAATAACAGAAGAATTTAGCAAAGTTGCAGGATACAAGGTCCAACAAACAAAAATCAGTTGGGTTTCTATACATCAGCAATGAGAAATCTGAAAGGGAAATTAGGGAAACAATTCCACTTACAATGTCATCTAGGAAAATAAAATGCCTAGGAATAAATCTAACCAGGGATATGAAAGACTTATACAATGAAAATTATAAAACACTGCTGAGATTAAAAAAGACTTAAATAAATGGAAAGATGTTCCATGTTCATGGATTGGAAGACTTAACATTGTTAAGATGTCAATACTACCCAAAGCAATCTACAGATTCAGTGTAATCCCAATCAAAATTCCAACAGCCTTCTTTACAGAAATGGAAAAATCAATCTGCAATTTTATATGGAATGGCAAGAGGCCCCAAATAGCTAAAGCAATGTTAGAAAAAAAGAACAAAGTAGGAAGACTCACACTTCTGGATTTTAAAGCATATTATATAGCTACAGTAATCAAAACAGCCTGGTACTGGTATAAAAATAGACATAGAGATCAATGGAATAGAATTAAGAGTCCAGAAATAAACCCACACATGTATGGTCAACTGATTTTTAGCAAGGGTGCTAAGTCCATTTGATGGGGAAAGAAGAGTCTCTTCAACAAATGGTGTTTGTTGGGAAACTTAGATTTCCACATGCAGAAAAATGAAACAGAATCCATGCCTCACACCATACAGAAAAACAAATTCAAAATGGATTAAGGACCTAAGATGTGAATACTAAAACCATATAATTCTTAGTAGAAAATACAGGGGCAAAGCAGTCAGGCCTAGCTTTTAACAATGGATTACCTAATATAATAAAAAAGGCACAAACAGTGAAAGAAAAAATAAACAAATGGGACTTGATATAAATTAAAAAACTTTTGTTCATCAAAAGACTTTACCATCTAAGATACTTCACTAGTCTCACAGCTTCGGGAGCAAGGGAGAATGAAGAAAACAAGATACAAGGGAAAGATTAGTCCAAAGGACTAATGGACCACAACTACTACGCCCTCCACCAGACTGAGTCCAGTACAACTAGATGGTGCCCAGCTACCACCACTGACTGCTCTGACAGGGATCACAGCAGAGGATCCTGGACAGGGCTGGAGAAAAATGTAGAACAAAATTCTAACTCACAAAAAAAGATCAGACTTACTGGCCTGACAGAGACTGGAGAAATCCCGTGAGTATGGCCCCTGGACACCCTTTCAGCTCAGTAATGAAGTCACTCCCGAGGTTCACCCTTCAGCCAAAGATTAAATAGCACCATAAAACAAAATGAGTCTAATGGAGCACAACAGCCCACGGACAAAGACTAGAAGACAGGAGGGGACAGGAAAGCTGGTAATAGGGAACCCAAGGTCAAGAAGGGAGAGTGTTGACATGTCGTGGGGTTGTTAACCAGTGTCATAAAACAATATGTACTAACTGTTTAATGAGAAACTATCTGTTCTGTAAACCTTCATCTAAAATACAATTTAAAAAAAAAAAGACTTTACCAAAAAAGTGAAAAGACAAGCTAGTAACTGGAAGAGTATCTTCGGA
Source organism: Trichechus manatus latirostris (assembly GCF_000243295.1). Lineage (NCBI taxonomy): Eukaryota > Metazoa > Chordata > Mammalia > Sirenia > Trichechidae > Trichechus > Trichechus manatus. The sequence continues at coordinate 9,385,409 of NW_004443978.1, forward strand.
AACCATGTATTTGATAAGACTCTAATAACAAAAATACATATAAAACTTCAACAACTTAACAACAAAAAGACAAGTAACCCAATCATAAAATGGGCAAAGGACTTGAATAGACATTTCACAAAAGATGACGTTCAAATGACCACCAAACACATGAAAAGATGCTCAACATCATTAGCCATCAGAGAGATGCAAGTCATGACCACAATGAGATACCATTTCACTACCACTAGGATGGCTAAGATAAAATCATACAAACAGAAAATAACAAATGTTGGTGAGGGTTCATGTTCCAAATAAATGTTCCAGGTGTTTGGAACAAAGTTAAATGCTGGAGAGATAGGTAAATGGGAAACAAATCTGGACACTACCTGTCAACAGTAGGATAAATAAACTGGGGTAATTTCATGGAATGAAATATGATACAGCAAGAGGATGAACAATCCAAATCACATGCAAGAAGTGGATGAATTTCACAGATACAATGTTGAGCAAAAGGATCCAGACATAAAAGCATACAGAGTGCATGAGTCCACTTATATAAAAGCAAAAACTGGAAAAACTGAATACTGTTGTTATAAATTAGGACCATGGTTTCCCTTGTGGATGGGGATTGAGTAGGGAGTGAAAGGAGACCTAAAAGGGACATCTGAGATGCCGGGAATATCCTGTTTCTTGAACTGGGTGTTGGTTATACAGGTATGTTCAGTTTATGAAAATTCATCAAGTTGTACACTTAGGATGTGTGCACCTCCTGTATGTATGTAAGTTACTTGTCAACAAAAAGTGTTTTAAAAAGGAGGGTCCCTTGGGGTTGTCAAAATTGGGGAGAAAACCAAACAGGCTGGGTACAGGATCTAAAAAATGAGAATACCTTAATTTATTACCTTTCACTTTTATCAGACTGCCTAAAACAACATCCTGAACAAACTGTATATTGTATGTCAGTACAAATTAATGAAATAGGGTTCTGCCAACAAAAAAGAATTACCCCAAGAGCCCCAGGAAACAAATTTCATACACATCAATCAAGGCTTCAGAAGTGTCTGCTTCCTTAAAGGAAGATTTGAAAACATACACAAATGCATGCATGCGCACACACACTCACACTCACATTCAACAATCTTTAATAATTATAATTTATAGCATAGGCTAAACCATATCACTGCTTCCGTCATTCCATTTTGCCAATTTTGTGGCCCCAACCTCTCCCCAGATGACATTTATCTTCATTCTTCCCACATTCTAATAGTACAATGTAACTGTACATGGTTATTTACTCAATCAGTATTGATTGGACATTCCAATCACCAGTAATTATCAATGCATCTTGATTGCACAGTTGATCAGTTTTAGACTGCAGCAGTTCCTAAAAATCTTTGGCATTCGTGGTTGGTGTATAATTTGAATAATGGTCATATTAACTGGTCTTCCTTGCAGACATATGGATATTAACTTATCATTGACAGCACTGTACTTCAGGATAGATCTTAAAATGTTCTCTTTGATGATAAATGCAATGTCATTCCTCTCCACTTTGTCATTCTCCACCAGAAGCAGATTAACCAGTAAGCAAGGTACACACAGGCTAGCATTAGGCAAGACCAAAGACGTGGTGAAACCCACGTGAAATTGTGCACTACAGATTAGTAAGTAAACACAAGTAAGCCCGTGCATACCTTGCTTATGGAGTAATCTGCCCCTGTTCTTAACATAGTTGATCACATGACTGTTGGATTCAGAAGGGCCAATCTCAGTCCATTTCAGTTCACTAACGCCTAGGATATCAATCTTCAAGCATTCCATTTCATTTTTGATAACTTCCAATTTTCCTTGATTCATACTTCATACATTCCATGTTCTGATTATTAATAGATTTAAAAAAAAAAAAAAAGGATGTTTACAGCTGTTACTTCTCATTTTGAGTCATGCCACATCAACACAGGAAGGTTGATGCCAGAGATCACATGATAGAATTCTGCAAGAACAATGATTTATTTATTGGAAATACTTTTTTCAACAACACAAATGACAGCTACACATGGGCCACATCAGAGGAATCAAATGGACTACATCTATGGAAAGGGATGATGGAGAAGTTCAATACAATCAGTCAAGACAAAGCTGGCAACTGAATGTGGAACAGACCATCAATTGCACATACACAAGTTCACACGGAAGCTGAAGAAAATCTAAGCAATCCAAGAGGGCCAATGTACAACCTTGAATACATCCTGCCTGGATTTAGAGAGCATCTCAGGAATAGATTTGATGCACTGAATACTAATGACTGAAGACCAGGAGAGTTGTGGGATGACATACATGAAGAAAGTAAAAAGGTCATTAAAAAGACAGGAAAGAACAAATGCCAAAATGGATGTCAGATGAGACTCTGAAACTTGCTCTGGAGTGCAGAGTAGATAAAGCAAATGGAAGAAATGGACAGAATATTTCAAAGAGTGGCTCGAGAAGACAAAGTGTCTTAGTTACCTAGTGCTGTTATAACAGAAATACCACAAGAGGATGGCTTTAACAAACAGAAATTTATTCTCTCACAGTCTAGGAGGTTAAAGTCCGAATTCAGGGTGTCAGATCCAGGGGAAGACTTTCCCTCTCTGTCAACTCTGGGGGAAGGTCCTTGTCATCAATCTTCCTCTGTTCTAGGAGGTTCTCAGCACAGGGACCCTGGGTCCAAAGGACACACTCTGCTCCCTGGTCTGCCTTCTTGGTGGTAGGAGGTCCCTCTCCTCCCTGCTCAATTCTGTGTTTTGATATCTCAAAAGAGATTGACCCAACATGCAACCTAAACATGTAGATTGAGTCCTGCCCCATTAACTTCATAGAGGTTAGGATTTACAACACATAGGAAAATCATATGGGATCACAGCATGGTGGACAACCACACAATACTGGGAATCATGGCTTAGCCAAGTTGATATACATTTTTGGGGGACACAATTCAATCTGTAACACAAGGTAAAGTATCGTAATGAAATGTGTAAAGACCTGGAGTTAGAAAACTAAAGGGAAGAATACAGTCAGCAACTCTCAAGCTGAAATAACTGAAGAGAAAACTCAAGCCTCGGGTTGCAATATTGAAGAACTCTATGAGCAAAAAATTGAATGATGCACAAAGCATCAAAAGAAGATGGTAGGAATAAACAGAGTTGCTGTACCAAAAAGAACTGATTGACGTTCAACCATTTCAGGAGGTAGCATATGATCAAGTAACAGTAAAATAACAGTGAAGGCACAACTGAGAGAAAGCTGCCTGGGGCCAATTACTAACCCAACACATTCCCTCTCTTATTCCCACTTCTTCTTTTTTTTAAATAATCTTTTATTGTGTTTTCAGTGAAAGTTAACACAGCAAATTAGGTTCCCATTTAACAATTTCTACACAAATTGTTCAGTGATATTGGTTACATTTTTGACAATGTGTCAACATTCTCATTATTTCCATTCTGAATGCTCCATTTCCAGTAATTTAGTTTCCCTGCCCCCTTACTTTCTCATCTTTGCTTTATAGTGATTGTTGATTGTTTGGTCTCATTGTTATTGTTAGGTGCTGTCAAGTCGGTTCCAACTCATTGTGACCCTATGCACCACAGAATGAAACACTGCCCGGTCCTGTGTCATGCTCACAACTGTTGTTAAGCTTGAGTCCATTGTTGCAGCCACTGTGTCAATCCATCTCGTTGAGGGTCTTCCTCTTTTTCACTGATGCTGTACTTTACCAAGCATGATGTTCTTCTTCAGGGACTCATCCTTCCTGACAACATGCCCAAAGTATGTAAGACATAGTCTCACCATCCTTCCTTCTAAGGAGCATTCTGGTTGTACTTCTTCCAAGACAGATTTGGTCTCATATAGATGTTTTTTTCAAAGAAGCACAGTACTCATGGCTGATATTCTTATTTTATGAGCCAATCTGCTTATTTAGCTAAAAGGTGACCTCAGGGAATAGTTTCAGTTTCAGATTTAAAGTGTATCTCAGAGCGATAGTCTCAGGGAGTCCTCTGGTCTCAACCAGTCCAGTAAGCCTGGACTTTTTAAAAATTTGAGCTCTGCTCCATATTCTTCTCCCATTCTATCAGTATCCATCTACTATGGCTCTGATCAGAACAGTCAGTATTGGTAGCCAGGCACCATCTAGTTCTAGTCTCAGGGTAGTTCAGGCTGTGGTTCATGTAGATTACTAGTCTTGTAAACTAGTTTCTTCTCTGAGTCTTTGGTTTCCTTCTTTCTCTTCTGTTCTGGAAGAATACAGACCAATACTATCTTAGGTGGCTACTCGAAAGCTTTTAAGACCCCAGATGCTACTTACCAAATTAGGATGTACAACATAAACTTTATAAACTATATCATGCCTATTGACCAAGTTGCCCTACAAGACTATGCTCCTAAGCCTTCAAACCCAGAAAACCAATCCCATGAGGTGTTTGGTTATGTCTAAGAAGTATCTGTAACTGTACCTTCTATGTGTTTTATTATATATATCAGTATATATGCATGTATACACATACACATATATATAGATATATATGTTGTTGTTGTTAGGTGCCGTCAAGTTGGTTCTGACTCATAGTGACCCTATGTACAACAGAGCAAAATGCTGCCCAGTCCTGTGTCATCCTCACAATTGTTGCTATGCTTGAGACCGTTGTTGCAGCCACTGTGTCAGTCCATCCTATTGAGGGTCTTCCGCCTTTTTGCTGACCTTCTGCTTTACCAAGCATGATGTCCTTCTCCAGATAATATGTCCTTCTCCAGATAATATGTCCTTCTCCTGATAATATGTCCGAAGTATGTGAGACGAAGTCTCACCATCCTCACTTCTGAGGAGCATTCTGGCTGTACTTCTTCCTAGTCAGATTTGTTCATTCTTCTGGCAGTCTACAGTAAATTCAGTATTCTTTGCCAATGCCATAATTCAAAGGTATCAATTCTTCAGTCTTCCTTATTCATTTTCCAGTTTTCGCGTGCATATGAAGTGATTGAAAACTACGATGGCTTGGGTCAGGTACACCTTAGTTCTCAAAGCGACATCTTTGCTTTTAATACTTCAAATAGTTCTTTTGCACCAGATTTACCCAATGCAATACATCACTTGATTTCTTGATTGCTGCTTCCATAGGCATTGATTGTGGATCCAAATAAAATGAAATCCTTGACAACTACGTTCATCATTATGTTGCTTATTGGTCCAGTGGTGAAGATTTTTGTTTTCTTTATGTTTAGGTGTAATCCATACTGAAAGTTGTAGTCTTTGATGTTCATCAGTGAGTGCTTCAAGTCTTCTCCACTTTCAGTTAGCAAAGTGTCATCTGCATATCGCAGGTTGTTAATGAGCCTTTCTCCAATCGATGTCATGGTCTTCTTCATATAGTCCAGCTTCTGGATTATTTGCTCAGCATACAGAGTCTGTATATGTACACATATACACACATATATATACTTATACACATATTTGCATACATACATATGTAAACCAAAAAACCAAATCCATTGCCGTCAAGTCAATTCTGACTCATGTCGACCCTATAGGACAGAGTAGAACTACCTCAAAGGGTTTTCAAGGAGTGGCTGGTGTATTCGAACTGCCAACCTTTTGGTTAGCAGCCAAACTCTTAACCACTGCACCACCCGGGCTCCAATACATATGTAATACACATGTAAACACACAGACATTCTTTGATTGTTGTTACAAAATTATACATGTCATGGTATTTGCCAAAAATGTCCTTTTTTCTTGTGTACTTCTGAGTGACATCAGTTACCTTGGTCAAGCTGTACCTACTTCACCCACATTCAGTGTTACTTATCCCATCGCCAAAAATAGTGTCTAGTATCTAAAGAGTGATTCCCCCACTGCCCAACTCCCACTCAACCCTGGTCTTACCCCACTTCTGAGCGGCAAGTGTACTTCCCTACTTCCTGATGCTGAGTTCAGCCACATGACTTGCTCTGACCAATGAGACGTCAGCACAGGTGATGTGCACACAAACTTGAAGCAATCTGGTATAATTGGGCTTGCTTTCCTACACCTTCACCATCTCCATGGAAAAAAAAAACAAACATGGCCGGACTAGCACACCAATCCGAGGAGGAGGGACAGGGTAGGAAAGACTGAAAGAGCAGGCCAGGTCACCCTAGTCAAGCCTAGCCTACATTAGGCAATCCACAGTCAACCTGCAGCTCTGTCAGAATATATCAGTGCTATTTTAAGCCACGGAATTTTGAGATAGCTTGTGACACAGTGTTTTTGAGGCTATATCTAATTAACATACTGCCACTCAGGAAAAACTTTGGAACCCAAACTTAGAAAGAACATTCGAGAGATGTGAGAAAGCTTTATGACTATTTATATATATATATATATATATGATAGTGTTAAAGATGAAGAAAACATAAATAGGAGACAAATTAATATGTCAGCCAAATTGTTCAATAACATTTCAGAAAGTTTTCAGGGCATCTGTGCGCATGATCCCTACAAAATACATTTCTCCAAAAAGATTCCCATCAAAGTCACTACTTGTATCTGCTCAGGGTTGGCAGCCATGAGCCAGCTCGTGATGTCATCTAATTCTGATGCTTGAGTCCTGGAAGTCATGTGGTGTGTAGGTGTGTGCATGCGTATTTTGTATTGTGTTGTATGTGCTGTGTGGGTATGAAATGGGTGAGCATTTTTTAACAATTTTTCATGATGAAGAAAAATTAAAATTCATTATATACGAGTCAGTTGTCTGGAGCCCTAATATTGGCTATTTCTTTAAATTAAAAAAAAAAGAAGAAGAAGAAAAGAGGGGGAGGAAAGGAAGAAAATGCAAGGGAAGAGGAAGAGGAGAAAAAAAATTATTTACTCTTTACAAAAAACTTTCCTTTAGGAAAACTATTGCTTCTATATTCCTGATTTGCTCCCCCATCCCTTCCCTATGGAGCCTGCCTTCTACCACCGTCCCAGTTTCCTCCCCAGGAAATTAGTGAAGCTCATGGAAGCACAGTGACTGTGATCTTGCACTGTTCAGTTCTTTTATCTGGATTTCAGTTTATTCAACACTGAAAGGTAAGCCTTGGAATAGATACATTTCAAAGTCACATATAGCTCTTTGATTTTTTTAAAAAACAAGTCTATGAGAGAAGATCAGGGACACTAAATCTCTCAACAAGGCTTTTGGAGTCAGACAGATTCATTTTCAGATCCCAGCTTCACCATGACCTCGTGCCCTTGTGCAAATTACTTAACTTCTCTTTCCCTAGATAACCCAGTAGGCAAAGCAAGTACCTACCATGGTCACACGCAATTCAAAGGCATCTTATAAAAATAAAAATAATAATAATTTGCTATGCAGCAGTTGTGTCTATTGGAGAGATGCGTTCCTGAAGACCTCATGTAAATCAGACCAACTTTTCCATAGGACTTACAAAGGATGCCAGGTTTTCTCTTTTGCAGCTGAAAAGGCCCTCTCAACATAGACAATACCTTAAATACAGCTTACAAACCATTCTATCTTGATGGCTTTGAAATTATGCAATTCTCAACTATCTTTAATTTCTTGGTACTCTATTTTATGGGTCCTAAAGTGGAATATTGTTAACATTTTATATTAAACTATCTCAGAATCACGTAATTCAAATTTACATTAAAAATAACCACAACTATAGACATCAAACTAGTCATCACAGGGGATAAAACAGAACTTGGGTGGTTTATGTTGCACTTCATTCATGGTTCAGCATAGTTTGTAATTACATGTGTTGGAAGTAGGGGAAGGCACCATCCCCTGTTTGATGCCTAAGCTTCTGCAAATGAGGATACTTACAGGGCTTCCCCCATAAAGTGGTGACGACAAGGAAATAAGGTGATACATGTAACATTTAATGCAGTGCCTGGCACATGATATCCCCAAAATGCCATGTCTTACTATTATCATTGAGCTGACCTCCCCTTCCCCTATTAACTTCCAACTATCAACCATGTTTTTTAAAAATATTTTTATTGGAGGCAGAGCCAAGATGGCAGACTAGTCAAATGCACCAAGTCATCCCTCTGTGACAAAAACCTGAAAAACCAAGTAGAACAGTTACAGACATCAATCCTGGAACCCTGAACTTTAAATGAAAGGGTAAAATATTAGATCAGAAGCCACTGAGAAGAAGAAACAGATTGAAAAGAGCAAACTAGTAGAGATATGGAGTGGAGGTTCCCTGCTGACCAGCACAGAATATCAAAGGGAGTCATTTGGTTACAGAACCTACAACATCAGACAACAATCAGAGGCTAGGACAAAGGACAGCATCAGGCAGATACCAACCTAGGTAAAGAACTCTCAATAATAAAACTAAATTAAAAGATTTAAAACAGGGAACAGAGATGTCAATCTATAATGATGACAACAACAAAACAATAAAATGTGGAATAAACGGTGTAGGTATAGAATTTTCAAAAGTAAAGGAAATGAAGGTGATATCAAGTAATAAATGACTGGTTTAAACTTAGAAGTACAAATTTCAATGTAACCACAAAGATAGTTAACAAACCTACTTATCAAAATTAAAAAGAAGAAAAACATAAAGACTCATTAAACACAATCTATAATAGTGAAAGAAATGAAAATAAATTATACAAACAAAAGGAACTCAGCACAGGAAAGTAAGAGGAACAAAGAAAACGTCACCAACACACACACAAAAAAAACAGCACAACAAATGACAGCAATAAACTCACAGCTACCTATAATCACACTGAATGTAAATGGCTTAAATGCATCGGTAAAGAGACAGAGAGTAACAGAATGGACAAAAATCACAACCCATCAATATGCTGTCTACAAGAGACAAACCTTAGACACAAAGACACAAATATATTAAAAATCAGAGAATGGAAAAAAATATATCAAGCAAACAGCAACCAAAAAAGAACAGGAGTGTCGATACTAATCTCAGATAAATTAGGTATTAAGACAAAATTCACCATAAAAGACAAAGAAGGATATTATATAATCATTAAAGGGACAATCCACCAAGGAGTATAACCTTAAGAAATATCTATGCACCCAATGACGGGGATCCAAAATACATAAAACAAACTCTAATAGCACTGAAAAGAGAAATAGATATTTCCATAATAATAGTAGGACTTCAACACACCACTTTGGGTATAGGAAACAACATCTGGAAAAAATTCAACAAAAATACAGACGAACTAAAGGCCACAATCAATCAACTTGACCTCATAGATATATACAGAACACTCCACCCAATGGCAGCAAAGTATGCATTCTTTTCCAATGCACATGGAACACTCTCCAGAATAGATCACATTTTAGGCCACAAAGCAACCCTCAATAAATTTCAAAAGAGCAAAATAATACAAAACATATTCTCAGGTCACAATGCCATAAAAGTAGAAATTAATAAAAGGAAGAACAAGGAAAAAATTCAAAAACTTGGAAACTGAATAACACCTTGCTTAAAAACCACTGGGTAATAGAAAAAAATCAAAAAATGGAATAAAAAAATTCCTAGAAACAAATGAGAATAAAAACACTTCATACTAAAACCTTTGGGACATAGCAAAGACAGTGCTCAGAGGTCAATGTATAGCAATAAACACACACATCAAAAAAAAAGAAAGGGCCAAAATCAAAACATCAGCCCTACAACTCAAACAAATAGAAAGATAACTGCAAAAGAAGTCCACAGCCACAAGAAAAAAGGAAATAATAAAGATCAGAGGAGAAATAAATGAAATAGAACAGAAAAACAATAGAAACAATCAACAAGACCAAAAGCTGGTTCTTTGAAAACATCAACAAAATCAACAAACCACTGTCCAAATTGACAAAAGAAAAATAGGAGATGAAGCAAATAATCCAAATAAGAAATAAGATGGTGGACATTACAAGAGACCCAACTGAAATAAAAAGGATCATAACAGAGTACTATAAAAAACTGTACTCCGACAAATTTGAAAACCGAAAGGAAACGGACAAGTTTCTAGAAGCAACCTACCTACCTAAACTACCACAAACTGAGGTAGAAAATCTGAACAGACCCATAACAAAAGAAGAAAATGAAAAGTAATAATAATTAAAAAAAGCCCTTCGCTGGAGAATTCTACCAAACATTCAGAGAAGAGCTCACACCAGTACTACTCAAACTATTTCAGACCATACAAAAGGAAAGAATACTCCTGAGTTCATTCTGTGAAGCCAGCATAACCCTGATACCAAAGCCAGGCAAAGACAACACTAAAAAAGAGAATTTCAGGCCAATATCTTTCATGAATATGGATGCAAAAATTCTCAACAAAATTCTAGCCAATAGAATTCAGTATCATATCAAAAATAATACACCACGACCAAGTGGGATCCATACCAGGTATGAAGGATGCTTCAACATTAGAAAATCAATCAACATAATCAACCACATAAATAGAACAAAAGAATCACACGATCATCTCAATTGACACAGAAAAGGCATTTGATAAAGTTCAATACCCATTCCTTATAAAAAAAAAAAAAACTCTCAATAAAATAAGAATAGAAGGAAAATTTCTCAACATGATAAAAGGCATCTATACAAAACCAGCAGCCAACATCATTCTCAATGGAGAGAAGCTGAAAGCATTTCCCCTGGCAACAGGAACAAGACAAGGATGCCTTTTATCACCACTCCTATTTAACATAGTGCTGGAAGTCCTAGCTAGAGCAATAAGGCAAGAAAAAGAAATAAAGGGCATCCAGATTGGAAAAGGAGAAGTAAACCTATCCCTATTTGCAGACGATATGATACTATACATAGAGAACCCTAAACATTTGACAAGAAAACCACTAGCAGAGTAGCAGGATACAAATCAATATACAAAAATCAGTTGGAATGCTATACACCAACAAAGACAACTACAAAAAGAAAATCAGGAAAACAATATAAAATAATAAAATAAAATACTTAGGAATAAATCTAACCAGAGATGTAAAAGACTTATACAAAGAAAACTATAAAACATTACTGCAAGAAACCAAAAGAGACCCTACATAAATGGAAAAATATACGATGTTCGTGGATAGGAAGACTCAACATTGTGAAAATGTTGGTTCTACCCAGAGTGATCTACAGATATAATGTAGTCCCGATCCAAAAACCAACAGCATTCTTCAACAAGGTGGAAATACTAATCATTAACTTTATATGGAAAGAAAAGAGTCCCCAGATAAGTAAAGCATTATTGAAGAAAAAGAACAAAGTAGGAAGCCTCACACTACCTGACTTCAGGACCTACTATACAGCCATGGAACTCAAAACAGCCTGGTACTGGTACAACAGACACATAGACAAATGGAACAGAATTGAGAACCCAGATGTAAATCCACCGACCTATGGTCAGCTGATCTTTGACATAGGACCAAAGTCCATTAAATGGGGAAAAGATAGTCTCTTTAACAAATGGTTCTGTCAAAACTGGATGTCCATCTGTGAAAAAGTGAAACAGGACCCATACCTCACACCATACACAAAAACCAATTCAAAATGGATCAAAGACCTAAAGATTAAACATAAAACTATAAAGATCATGGAAGAAAAAATAGGGACAATGCTAGGGGCCCTAATATATGGCATAAATAGGATACAAACCATAACTAAAAATGCACAAATGCCAGAAGATGAACTAGATAACTGGAATCTCCTAAAAATTAAACATATATGCTCATCAAAAGACTTCACCAAGAGAATAAAAAGACTGGGGAAAAAATTTTGGCTATGACATATCTGACAAAGTTACAATCTCTAAAATCTATAACATATTGCAATATCATAACAATAAAAAGATAAATAATCCAATTTAAAAATGGGCAAGGGATATGAACAAACACTTCACCAAAGAAGATTTCAGGCGGCTAACAGACATGTGAGGAAATGCTAGGGATCATTAGCCAATAGAGAAATGCAAATCAAAACTACATTGAGATATCATCTCACCCCCACAATACTGGCACTAAGCAAAAACAGAAAATAACAGATGTTGGAGAGGTTGCAGGGAGATTGGAACCCTTATACACTGCTGGTGGGAATGTAAAATGGACAACCACTATGGAAAATGATATGGTGCTTTCTTAAAAAACTAGAAATAGAAATACCATACTATCCAGCAATCCTACTCCTAGGAATATATCCTAGAGAAATAAGAGCTGTCACACAAATAGACATATGCACACCCATGTTCACTGCAGCATTATTCACAATAGCAAAAAGATGGAAACAACCTAAGTGCTCATCAACAGATGAATAGATAAACAAATTATAGTACATGCACACAGTGGAGTACTATGCAACAATAAAGAACAATGATGAATCTGGCAAAACATCTTACAACATGGATGAATCTGGAGGACTTTATACTGAGTGCAATAAGTCAATCACAAAAGGACAAATACTGTATGGGATCAATATTATAATAAATTAAGAAAAGGTTTACACATAGAAAGAAACAATCTTTGATGGATACAAGGAAGGGGAGAGTTGGGGAGGACAAATCACTAACTAGATAGTAGGTAAGTCAGCACAAAGTAACCAAGGCAAAGTCATAGAAACTTCATGTTGTTGTTGTAAGGTTCTGACTCATAGTGACCCCAAGTACAACAAAACAAAACACTGCCCCGTCCTGAGTCATTCTCTTGATCGTTGTTATGCTTCAGCCCATTGTTGCAGCCACCGTGTCAACCCATGTCATTGAGGGTTTTCCACTTTTTTTGCTGTCCCTCTACTTTACCAAGCATGATGTCCTTCTCCAGGGACTGATCCCTCCTCATAACATGTCCAAAGTATGTGAGACATAGTCTCGCCATCTTTCTTCTAAGGTGCATTCTGGCTGTACTTCTTCCAACACAGATTTGTTTGTTCTTTTGGAAGTCCATGGTATATTCAATATTCTTTGCCAACACCATACTTCAAAGGCATCAATTCTTCTTCAGCCTTCCTTATGCATTGTCCAGCTTTCGCATGCATATAAGACGATTGAAAACACCATGGCTTGGGTCAGGCACACCTTAGTCTTCAAGGTGACATCTTTGCTTTTGAACGGTTTAAAGAAATTTTTTGCAGCAGATTTGCCCAATGCAATGCATCTTTTGATTTCTTGACTGCTGCTTCCGTGGGTGTTGATTGTAGATCCAAGTAAAATGAAATCCTTGACGATTTCAATCTTTTCTCCATTTATCATGATGTTGCTTCTTGGTCCAGTTGTGAGGATTTTTGTTTTCTTCATGTTGAGAAACTTCATAGACACATCCAAATACCCTGAGGGACCGAGTTACTGGGCTGAGGGCTGGGGACCATGGTCTTGGGGAACATCTAGGTCAACTGGCATAACATAGTTCATAAAGAAACTGTTCTACTTTGGTGAGTAGCGTCTGGGATCTTAAAATCTTGTGGGTGGCCATCTAAGATACATCTACTGGTCCCACTCCATCCAGAGCAAAGGAGAATGAAGAAAACCAATGACACAAGGGAAATGTTAGTCCAAAGGACTAATGGACCACTAGTACCACAGCCTCCACCCGCCAGAGCCCAGATCAAGTAGATGGTTCCTGCTACCACCACCAATTGCTCTGGCAGGGAACACAATAGACAGTCCTGGACAGAAAGAGAGAAAAACATAGAACAAAATTCAAATTCACAAAAAAAAAAAAAAAAAAACCAGACTCACTGGTCTGACAGAGACTAGAGGAACCCTGAGACTATGGCACCTGGACATCCTTTTAACTCAGAACTGAAGTCACCCCTGAATTTCATCCTTCAGCCAAAGATTACACAGGTCTATAAAACAAATGGAGCCCTGGTGGTGCAGTGGTTAAGAGCTCGGCTGCTAACCAAAAGGTCGGCAGTTCAAATCCACCATCTGCTCCTTGGAAACCATATGGGGGCAGTTCTACTCTGTCTTATAAGGTCGCTGTGAGTCGGAATCGACTCAACAGCAACAGGTTTGTTTTGGTTTTTATAAAACAAACAATAACACACTTGAGGAATATGCTTGGTAGTTCAATCATTTATACGAGACTAAATGGGCACACCTGCCCAAAAGCAAAGATGAGGAGGTAGGAAGGGACAGGAAAATGGGACAAATGGAAATGGGGAGCCCAGGGTGGAGAAAAGGAGAGTGTTGACACATTGCAGGGATTGCAGCCAATGTCACAGAGCGATTTGCATATAAATTGTTGAATGAGTAACTAATTTGCTTGTAAACTTTCACCAAAAAGTCCAAAAAAAAATTTTATTTTAGAGAATTTAAAACAGAAGCAAAAGTAGATGAAACAATATAATAACCTTCATTTTGCTTCAAAAATTATCAACTCATGGCCAATCATGTTTCATTCATACTCCCATCTGAAATAATTCATTTTTTCCTCTAAAAAGAGAAAATCAATGAACTCCAACTGCCATCCCCCATTGAGCCAGACTGTCAGAAATTCAGTTCCTGTCCTTGGTTGATTCAAGGTCCCTGGGTCTTGTGCAGAGTGAAATATTTGAGGAGGCCCCTTCAGTGCTTGTTCCACAGTGGTTACTATACAGCTTCCCATTGACAAAAAAGGAATGGTTCCTTGAAGTCAGAGGCTCTCTGCTTCCCTGCTGTGTTGCAGGGCACAAGAATCATTGTTATGGCCGGGGGCTACAGGGTCAAGTGCCTGGATGCAGCCTCCCCAGGAACCCCATAAAGCCATTCTCTTCAGATCGTGCCAGTCCCAAAAGCCCACCTAGGGCACAGCCTGCTAGTGGGTGTGGATCCTTGAGGATCTGGTAGGTCACACAGATCTCTGGTCCTTTCCTAATGTTGAGGACACCGTTCCTTCTCTTTCCTTCTTTCCTGAGAAACATAGTACCTAGTGTAATCAGTGAGCCGTGACCTAACTATTTTCTCCTGCCCTAGCTGCTCTCTGGCTGCTTTTGCTTCCTGTGAAATTTCAGCACACACTATCTGTCCCAGACCTACCTTCTTCTTGTTTCCCAGAGCATGAGCTCCCAGACAGTGTGGGTTGAAATCTCAGATCTATCCTTCACTGCCTGTGTAGCTTAGAGTGACAAATATCCAAGGGAAATGGAGATCCTCTAGGGTCACCCCCTCATTGTGGGGTTGAAGAAAAAGAGGCTGTCAAACAGTAAAGGACAAGTCACAGATCTGGTTGGTGGTAGTACAGGACTGCCACCAGCATCATCTGATCTTCCAGTATGATTCCCACTGCCTCATGTCACATTGCCCAGCACCACTCAGCCACATATTTATGGCCTTGAGAGTCCTTTAGATGTGGAAGAAAAGGTGGCACCACTGGAAATACAAGTGGATGGTTTCCTTATTCCCTTGGCTGTTTTTCCTCTGCAGTCTATTTAACGTTACCTGGAAAGACACTGAAATGAAGCTGTCAATTTCTAGGAGCATAATCTTGGCTTACATCTTGGTCATTGTCCCTTCAGTGACATCACAGCACCACCACCATTGAGATAGTCACCATCAGAACTTAGAGGAGGTTGGGGTTACAGTTCTCAAAAGAGGGGGAAAACTTAAATCTTTTTGCTAATTCCAGCTTTCAGGGTCTTTGGACCTAGCTGGAGAATGGGTGCCATTTCCCACCCCAACCTTCTCTCCTAGAATAGGACAGGCCCAGCATGGTGTCCAGACCCTAGCAGAGGTTTCCAGCCTTGGATCATGTAAGGATGACAACCAAACTCTCGCCTAGCCTAAAAGGCTGTGCCCTGGCTCGTCCCTGCCCACCTCTCCAGCCCCTTCTCCACTACTGACCACCACGTCCCCACTGACTGCCATGTTCCAGCCCCAATGGCCTTGTCTTCCGGTCCTGGAACTCATCTTGCTCTCCCCAGCCACAGGGTACTTGTACATGTTGTTTCCTCTCCTGGAATGGTCTCATCTCTGACCCACTGCAAATTACCACCTACTCATTTCTCAGATCTCATTCCTCAGGAAGCCTGCATTAATCCCACCCAGCCTTCAGTGAGCCCTCAGCTTTTCCTTCTGAGCCCTTACTACAGTTGTAACCATGATGGAAGGTCCACGAGGACAGGGCAGTATCCATCTTGCTCACCATTCATCCTGCCACATAGTAGGTCCTCCGTAATTATTGATGAATGAGTGAATGAATACATGCTTGGGGTTGGCAACATCAATGGGCTATCCCTTTTCCTCACGTGGAGAGCAAGATTCCAAAAGAAGGCAGTGGTCAAAGGACTTCCTAAGTCCAGATTCTCCTGAAACTCCCCTAGAGGCCCTCTGAGTCCCCCACACCAACCAGGGAGCTAGCTGGCGCTTTGCAGGCACTCCTGAAAAGACACAAATGTTTGAATGAAGTCCAAAAAATCTCAGAAGAGACCTGAACTAGGCTAGGCCCATCACAGATTTGCTCAGCTGAAGAGCTACAAGACCCCTTTGCCTAAAAAACTGCTTCAGCCATGTTCTTTTCCTCACTGATAAAGAGAGAGAAAGCACATAGCTCCATAGCTCCACCTCCTCCTGGCTAAAGTCCCCACAAGATATGCAGCACCCCTGGAACCAAATATGACAATCTCCAGAAAAGTCTACCATTGCCCAACTTAACATCCTCAGCCAACAGACAGCAAAAAGGCACTTTGAGAGGAGACAGTTTCTGATTAGTTCTTGAAGGGAAACCCTCCTTCAGCAGGAAGTGATGCTCCAGAGGCTGCTGGATGGAGACATGAGAATAACCACAGTCCCAGCTGCCTCTGAGTGAGTCAAGCAGCCCTCTGTCAGGGCATTTCCGGATTCCTCAGGCCCTCCCCATCTCTATGGCCTCTCTGCGGCCCCTCCAGGATCTGGCCTAGACCAAGGGCCTGGGGAAACATCTCCCAAGCACCCACCTTCTCAGCCCATTTCACAGGCCACCTATAAATCTCATCCTGGGCTTTGGGGAGCCTACAGTTGTTTTCAAGAGTTAACTAAACATCTATTTAAGTACTTTGTGGGGCTGTATAAATATTGTGCTCCACAAAATGGCACAAAACAGATATTTTTAGGAGGTCACAGATGTTCCTGTGAGTAGCCAAGTCATGGGCCTGGAAGAAAAGCTTTTCCCAAAGAAAAGCCAGAGAGGGATCCTCCACAGCCACATGTGGGGGCCTACCTACATGGTTAACCTAAATTCTGGTCCTGTGTATATTCACAGCACGCTCAGCAGAATTCCCCCGGAGTCCCTCTTTTCAGCCCCTAGAGCTGTCAAATGGTTTCACCTCTGACATCCAGCAAGTTGAGTCCAAAGTCCATGATCATGGGGCAGGTCAGAAGCCAAGCAAATCAGATGCCAAACCCCAACATGGGTTGTTTCTCTGCCTTTGGACTTGCCCTGTTTCTTGATTCACATATTTATAAAGCACCTACTGTGTGCAAGGCACCATGCCACAGCTATGTCACTGCAAACTTGAATAACCCTTTGGTGACCCAATTACTTTCTGCTTTGAATTTTTTGTTGATGCCATGTGTTTTCATTAACGGAAGCATGCTGAATTACCAAGTGTGTCTAAATTTTTGGTAGGTGATATGAATTTTTTTTTCTTGTCCCCTCCCACAAGCCTACCCTAAGTGTTTAGTGGTACATATGAAGTACCACTAGTTATACCCCAGAGTCCCCACTAGGGTCTATTGGTACATATGTGTAACAAATAAAAATTTTCAAAATTTCTATTTTTCCTACCAAAAATTCAGACACCTCATAAAACACCCTGTAACAACAGTAATTTTTGGCAGCATGCACTATCAGTGGTACAGCAGTTTTCCGATAAACCCCAGAGGCTGAAAAAGTTCATGGTTGCTACATGTACCGCCAGGCATGAAAGAGACAAGACATGAACAATTACCAAGTAACAGAAAGGGACTTCCAACCGCACACGATCACGCATTTAACGCAGGTTTACAATGGAGCGCCACTCCACAGTAAAATAAATGAACTCTACCTAGACAACAATGTAGATGAATCTCAGACACTTGTTGAGTGAAAGAAGCCAGACACAACAGAGCACATAGCACATGATCCCATCTATGTAAGTACAAAAACAGGCAAAACTAAAACCTATTGGTGTTAGGAGTCAGAATAGTGGTTGCTCTTGATGGGGTAGTGACTAGAAGGGGACATGAGAGAGGTGCTGGTCGTGTTCCATTTGGGTGTGTTCCATTTGGGAAAGTTTGTCATGCTGTATACTTAGGATTCGTGGATTTTTCTCTATATGTGTTACACTTCAATAAAAAGTTTGTTAAAAATATAAATAAACAAAAGCAACTCGCCCATCAGCGGCAAGACTCAACCCCAGGCAGTCTGGATGCAGACCCCATGCTCTGACCACCATGTTCTGCTGCCCCTCCAAATTAGAGCCCAGCTCAGGCGGCCAGCACCCTGCACGTGGGCCTTGCTATGGTCCCTCTTTGGGCCTTACCGTCACTGTGTTCTACTGCCAACTTCCAGTGGCCTGGGGTATTTCTATGACAACTGGAGCCCACTCTGCCTACACCCCAGGCAGACCCAACGTGCCAGGGAATTGTTTATTGACTGATTGACTCGTTTATTCATTCGTTCATTCATTTAATTAATATTTATTGAGCATCTGTCCTGTGTTAGGCAGGCCTCTTGGTAGGGCTGATATTAAGCTGGTATACACCAGTTTTTTAGGAGGGCAGCATCCATTCTGAGTGGTTGAACCTTGCCATTTCTCCCTTGCTATCTATACTTGTTATTGGTTTCTCCCTTGCTTTAACAACCCCTGTCCTAGGAGCAGCCCTCAACCAAAGACCAATGGGATTTAGATTAAAATTTCCATGACTTCTTCTTTCCCTGGTGGACAACTCTGAGGCATGTTCTACACCCTCTCCCTGAGTTCCCTAGTGAGACTGAACCCCAGCTACCCACAGCAGTAACCTGCTCAATAATCAGCCCTGTATTAGCTGTCTTCTCTTCGCTTCCTCACTTCCCCGCTTCCCAACCAGTGTTTCCTGGGGTCACTTCCCAAATAAACCGCTGGTGTTCAAATCCCTTGTCTCAGGGTTGGCTTCTGGAGCATCCACATTTAGGCAGCCCCCTCTCAGTACAGCCATCCTTGGCCACCCAGCAGCTCCCCACCACCCACACATACCCCAGTGGAAGTGTAAACTCCGGAAGAGGAGGAATCTTGCTCAGTTTGCTGCTACTGTCTCCTCAGCACCTAGAACCAGGGGTGATTTCCAGAACATTTAATAACAAGTAAAGCAAGGGAAAAACAAATAACAAGTACAGCAAGGGAGGTGCTGACAAATCAGAACAAGGTTCAACCACTCAGAATGGATGCTAGCCTCCTAAAAAACTGGTGTATCAGCCCTGCCAAGAGGCCTGCCTAACACAGGACAGATGCTCAATAAATATTAATTAAATGAATGAACGAATGAATAAAGGAATGAATGAATAAATGAGTCAATTAGTCAATGAAAAATCAAATGCAGCTTGGCTGTTTACTGCTAAACCTTCAAAACTTGCCTTACATTAAGCACCTTGCCCTCACTGTTGGCATTCTCGTGGATCTCATGCCTAAGCACACGTGAATGGATCCATCTCAGGGGAGCTGAGACAGCCCTCTTTCCTGGTTGGAGAGTGGAGAAATAAACTGTAGGTTAGTGGGGTAGGGTGGGGGTGGGGGGCTAGAGGTGTGCCCCATGCTCCAGAATCTCAGTACTAGTTTACATAGAGGCCAGGGCATGTCAGAGACACCTCAGCAGGGCCCTGAGCCATTTGCTCCATTGCTTCTAGGGCAAAGTGCACATCTAAGCCTTTCTCAGACATGAAGGTGGGGTAATTCTGGGGGAGTTACTTTATGCCCAGCTCCGCCCCTAACTCCTTCCATCAGCCTAGCCTGTGCTTTTAACATCTCTGGGCCTCAGATTCCTCCTATAAGGATTTTCTTCCAATGGTGTATAGACTCCCTGGGTTCAGAGAAAGGGTTTCGTTCACCATTGCATCCCAGTGCTTAACAGAGTGGATGTACAATAAATGTTTGCTAAGTAAATGAAATGTTCAGTCAATGAAATGATAACATTTCAGTAGCTAAACTGTGTTAAGTTCTTAGGCATGCAGGCCTTGTACTCAATCCTTCCCATGTAATATCCCACTGAAATAAAGTGATACAAGCCCACTGAAAACTGTAAAGCAGGCTACAGATGTGAGATGAGAGTTATTTTCCAAGGATTCCCAGCATATAAACTGGCACACACACCTCTGTGAGCTGTTCCCGGAAGGAGCCCCTCACTTTGGCACTGGGTGCCAATGGTGATAACTTGTGGCTGATTTCCCTCCTCCTACCCCCCTGCAGGAACACAGAAAAACTGGCAAGAGTGGGTTTTATTAATACTCACATAAAATGGGGAGAGGACAGTTTCCCAAGAGGGAGTTAGTTCCCTGTGCCTATAACGGGAAGTGATAAACCCATCTTCAGAATAAATTTTTCGGTCTCCTTTACCGCTTCAGGTAAACGAATGGACTTCCTTGGCTAATGATAAACTCAAGATTCCCCAACTCAGTGTCTCACTCTCTGCTACCCCAATTTCTACTCATTGCAGAAGTAACTGATTCTATGGCTCTCTCTCTTGATTCCTGCTTTAGAACTAGATTCATTCTCAAAGAACAGGTAACCTTTAGAGTCCCAGAGGGAAAGGGCCTGATGCCTGGCAAGGGTCTTCCCAGCACCCTCCCCTTGGGGTCCACTGTGACACCAAGGTCCTTTCTGCTGGGCCTTGGGCAGACTGGAGTCCAGAGGACAGAAGGTTCAGGTGAACCTGTGGGTGCAAACATCTTCCATTCCCTGCCCTTCCCCTGCCCTTGACAGAAATCCTAGTCCCAGCCCCAGGCCATGTTTCCTGGGATACTGCCGTTTGTCAGGACTGCTTCCCATGAAGAGGGGAAAAACTCTCGTCCAGGGAAGACAGGTTTATTTTTCCCCCATCCACTGGTAAGGAAGCCTATTATGAGACTTTTCCTAAAGGACACAGAAAAGTTTCAGCTGGGGTAAGCTGAGTCAAACCTTTGACCCTTTAGAGGGGCATTCTTCGAAGCTGAGATCTATATGTAAGCTTTTGGAACAAGTTAAAAACTCAAGGGGAGAATACCCATCTGTAGTCTGCTACCAGTTCTGTTAAAAAAAAGAAGAAGAAGAAGAAAAAGAGGGGGTGGAACATATACTTTGGTGCTTATATGTACATATCTGAAGAAAACACAGGAAGCTGGTAACTATGGTTGCCTTTGGGGAGAAAAATGGAGGATAGAGGTCAGGAAGAGTATGAAGAACTGATTTTTCTCTGTACACCTTTTTGTACTATTTAAATTTATTTTCCATGTTCATGTCTAAAAAACACTTTTTAAGGGAATCTGTTTACTTATTCAACAAATAGTTATGGAGTCTGCAATGGGTGTCAGACATTGAGGGAATGAGACAATCGGGCAAGGGCTCACACCAGTCCGGGCCCTCAAGGAGCAGAATGTCACTGGGAGGTGGATAGGGTGAGCCATATAACCTGTCATCAGACTGAGACACCATTAATCGAACATTAAGGCAAGGGTATAAACTGGACCGTCCTGGGCAAACTAGGACGTTTGGACAGCCCAGACTTAAGATGAGACTCAGACATAACAGAACACAGGGCTGGAAAAAAAAGAGGCATAAGAACTGTGGGAGAGGAAGATGACAAGTGGAATCAGGGAAATTTCATGGAGGAGGCATATTTGAGCAGAATCTTGAAGGATGGGTGGGATTTAGACGGTAGATTTAGGGGAGAAGATGGGCAAGCTTAGGGTATTTGGTAGGTAGAATTATAGCCCCCAAGAAGATTCCACACCTTAATTCCCAGGACTGTGAATATGATGAGGTAGCACACCCATGGCTATATCGCCTTCCATGGCAAAAGGGACTTAGCACATGCAATTAAGGTTACTAATCAGTTGACATTAAGATAGGGAGATTATTCTGGATTATCTGGATGGGCCTAGTGTAATCACATGAGCCCTTAAAAACAGAGGCAGAAGAGGAAGGCAGCAGAAGTCAGAGAGATTTGAAGCGTTAGAGGGACTTGATGCTCTGTTGCTGGCTTTGAAGATGGAGGAGCCATATGACAAGAAATCTGAGTGGCTTTAGGGAGCTGACAGCCAGTAAGGAAATAGGAACCTCATCCCACAACCACAAGGCACTCGATTTTGCCACAGCCTGAATGAATTTGGAGTGGATTATTCCTTCAACCTCCAGATAAGAACCCTGCTGGCCAACACCTTGATTTAAGTCTAATGAGATGAGACTCTAAGCAGACAACCAGCTGAGTCCCCCTGAACTTCTGACATTCGGAAACGTGAGATAATATACGGGTGTTGTTTTAAGCTGCTAAATTTGTGGCAATTTGTCACATAGCAATACAAAACAAATACAAGATAAATGAATAATTTCTTTTATAAGGATCAATACAAAGCTGGTTCCTATGAAGCAGAAGTTAAAGATGTCCCAAGTATCCAACTTTTCCAAGCTGCTGTGCTACTCCATCATCCCTAATATCAACTACTCCCTCTCCCCTCAGTACTCTCCCTCACTGCAACGTCTCACAAAACTCATGAATCATATAAAGGAAATGGCTCACGCAGTTGTGGAGGCTGGCAAGTCCCAAATTTGTGGGTCAGGCGTAGGCTTCTCCCTGGCCCTCAGTCTCTGCCGAAAGGCACTCGGCTTCTTACTCCGAGGCTGGGAAGCCCAGTGCGCCGTCTCCTGCCAGTGTCTCCTTCCTTGGTGGTGGTGGGCTCTTCTTTCCCACCTCTGGGGTGGCTCGTTTCAAATCCAGCAGGATGGTAAAACTGACCAATTCCCTTGGTGGGCCACCATTACCCTCTCACACAGTCTTGCCTAATCACCCTGGTGGGAGTTACAAGACTATGGTGAGAAAGGCCACACGAAAGCAATGCATTACACCACACAAAGTATTCTAGCTAGGGAAAAGAATAAAATTATTTATTGTGGGGAGTTGCAGTCCTGAACACAAATACCTACAGGGACCCAGCAAAGCAGCCCAGCTTGAGAGAACTACAATGCAAGCTCAATGATAGATTGCCACCGAAACTCAGCCTCAGAGTCAAGGAGGCAATGAGGAGGGTGGTGTCCACCTGGAGCACTCACCTGTCCACCCAACCCAACCCCATCCCACTCTCAAGCTGTTGTCTGGCAGGAATAGAGGGTTGGTGAAGCCAAATATCCCAATTTTTCAAGAGAGTCCAGAGATACAATCTTTTATATTAAATTTCCTAATTCAGACTTTCAAAACACTGTGATGGTCAACCTTGTGCAGACCAAACTCATCTGAGCCAGATGTGATCTTCTAGGGCATACGCTGAAGAGGGAAGGCAGGAAAGGTCATGGAGCTGAGCCTGAGTGCTTTTGAGAGCCCTAGATGTGGACTTTTTCAGGAGGCAGTGGAGAGCCAGTGGAAGTCCCTCCTTTTCCTCTCATTTAGAAACGAAAGGGAACACATTTACGGAACACCAGTCTCCCGCGAGCTACCTAATGGAGCTCCCCAGCAATCTGTCGTGGTAAGGGATACTGGCCCCATTTCTGGGTGACTACATGGATGCGAAATGGTGACCCTGGGCTCAAAACGAAGTTTCTGATTCTAAAATCTGAGTCCTTTCAGCTTCCCCATGTGGCACCCCAGTATTGAATGTTTTTGTTTCTTTTGATTGAAAAGGAGTTTACTGTCGAAATTCCCGTGACCTGGGCTTTTCTCCTCTCCTTATTCAAGGTTTCTGCGCTTCAATCTCCCGAGTTCCCACTGTGGTGGCTGGCCACTCCTTCCTACATCCCAGCCTTTGGGGTTCCCTTCTTACTGCTCACTTGTAGCCCAGTCTACAGGCTTCCTAGTTCCAAATTCCTGAAAAAGGAATCTAATTGGTTCAGGTAGCTTTTAGGGGGTGGGCCTCTCTTGGGTAACACACCAGCTCAGGAATGACCCTTTGTAATCCCTCCCCTCCAGCCCTCAGCACCCACTGCCAGGTCTCTAGGAAACCTGTCTCAGGGCCAATCAGCAGAGGCTGTGCTTGACACGTGGAGTCAGCTGGACTACTCAGATAGCAGGGGCTGGGGCTAGCCATTTCCCTTAAAAATGAAATACAGGCACAGCAGCATCCATCATCTCTTTAATCTTTCTGAAGCCTCTGAGACATCCACAGCCGCCCTGGGCAGAGAGCATGGCTGGAATGCAACATACATCATCTATTTAATGGCCCAGGTGAGAAAAGAAGGCTGGGAGTGCACCAAGTCAAGACACGTGCGTCCCCATTCACAATCCCCCAGCGGTTTCTTACACAGCATAAGGACGAGCTGACACGCAGAGGATGACGTTCTGTTAGCAACAAGCCCTCACTCTGTCTTTCTCTAATGTGGAGAACGTCGAAAAGACTCGGAGAGATGAGAGAGGAGGCTGGAAAGCGACATACGGTGAGATCAGAGGACTCATTTAGCCGGGAGGAGGATAGAGCTATAGGGTCACCTTCAGGAATGCAACTGTACAAAGCCCACGTTTTGAATAGATTGCCGCAGTTTAAAAAAACAGTTTCAAGAAGCTTAAATTGACACATAATAAACTGCATTTGATATATAAACATGTATAATTTGATGTTTTGACATACATATACCTATGAAGCCAATCGTTACCACAATCAAGATAATAAACATATCCATCACCCCCCAAGTTTCCTTGTGATCCTTTGTCATATTTCCCTCCCCTTCTTCCCCACCTCCATGTCCCCATCTCTTGGCAACCGCTGATCTTATTGTGTCACGACAGGTTGCATCTCCTAATGTTTTATATAAATAGGATCATATACTTGTTTTTCTCTAGCTTATTCACTCAGCATAATTATTTTGAGATTCACCCATGTTGCTGTGTGTATCAATAGTTCATTCCTTTTATTGCTGAGTAGTATTCCATTGTATGGACATACCACAATGTATTCCTCCATTCACCTTTGATGGACCTTTGGTTTATTTCCAATTTAGGGCAGTTACAAATACAGCTGCCACAAACATTCACCTATATGTTTTTTGTATGGATATATGCTTTCTTTTCCCTTGGGTAAATACCAAAGAATGGAATAACTGGATTATATGGTAGGCATGTGTTTGAGCATGGCAGTTTTGGTATAACTGTCACATGGGTTTCACAGTGTCCATACTTTATATATTTCACCTACCAGGTAAAGGTACACATAGATCACATGGGAACCAGTGACATACATACTCACCCATAAGGAGGTCACATCAGGCTGCAGCCAGCTTCATCCTAGTCTTCACAAACAATGTGTGGAGCAGGCTCCCAGAAGGGAACATCTCCCAGGATGACCTTTGATTTTGTAACATGCTCAATGTGCAAGCTCCTAACTGCACTGAAGCTTCAGAACTGGCTCACTGAAAAGGGCTAATCTGTCTCCAGGAGAGCCTTTGAATAGTGGTAACATCTCGTTGGTCTAGAACAGAATAATCATAGTCATCACCTGGGCTTTCACCAGCCTTCCAGGTGATTCTAATGCATGCTCAAGTTTAAGAACCACTGGCCTAGAACATCTGTAAAGAGCCCTTCAATTCCCCTGGATTCTAAATTAAATCCATCAGAAGTTATGATACACCGAGAGCATCACTCTCTCTCCTGCCTGTGTTCTGCATGCAGAGCTGTGGCGCCACCCTCTCTTAGAACCCAGCCACCCTGTGTTAAGGCTCCGTGTAAACCCAAGTTACCAAGTGGAATGCAAACCTCCACGATGGTTGTCATCACTTCTTTCCCCCAAAGCACCACACTTAAAAAAACAAAAGTACAAATTTTCAGGAACTCAATCATGGGAGCATTAAAAAACCAACTGTCATTATCACCCAAATCTCTACGTGTGCATTTCATCCTGCCAAATTATGGCATAAAAGAAGCTAAGAAAAGAAAAAGACAAAGATTTTTGGTGATGAACTCCAACACTCTTTACTGCTCTAGAACCCTCACTGCAAATTTACACATCAGCAGTAAAAGTAATCAAATTTGAATAGGAAGAATTTGAGTAAAAATATTGGATACTTTTTGTTTTAATCTTCAGTTTAAGCATGGTTTCTGCTCGACATAATTGGAGAGAAGTTTTAATTTCCTTGGTAGTTTCTTGTGCTTAAAGCTTAGCCCAGTCTTTGAAAACTCTCTCCAGCTTCTGGCCAAGCAGAACTTTGCCACTCACTTTGAATTTGCCAGCAAGGAACGCCTTCTGTGGGTTCATTTTGCCCAAAACCAACTCCATAAAGATAGGCTCTGGGATTGTGAAGACAGTGTCTGCTGGGAGCCTTGCTGATCCCAGGTACATGTCCCCAGGACCATTCTTTAGGTCAACGGTCCACTGCAGAATGGTCTTCCCATCTTTGGTGATATCTAGCTGAAAGATGGCATTGACTTTCTTTACCAGCTGGGCCCCGACTGTTTTGATGTGACGGCTAATGTCCTCGAACACTGGGAAGCTCTGGAATTCTGACAGCTCTAGGGGGTGTGGCACGGCAGACTCCCCAGCTGAACTCAACATCTTGAACTGGCTTGCCTGAGGTCCGTCCCCTGCTTTGATCTTGGGTTGATGGTCGACTCTCTTCCTCATCTTACTGTGCTTGTCCTCTTGAACTTGCCATCTGGTTTATGAGCAGCTGTGGCCAGCTTAATACCCACAGCCAGATTGTGACATCAAAGGTCAGGCCCTCGCTGGCATTGGGGCTGGTGTGTGTGCTGCAGTCTTATTGGACAAACAAATGTTAAAATGTAACATGGAGCAGGGTCTCAGACAAGTCATTGTGAGGCAGACCCACACCCTGCCCCAAGTCATTCAGGGTGTAGGTCCCACAACCCCAGGAAGGTCTGGACCCATAATGGGAACAGGGAAAACTGGTCCCAGGCATTCTTTGGTGACATGATCTCTGTCTCCAATACAGGCATCCCCCAGGGAGAAACCCTAACCAAGCAGGCAGTTATCCTAATTCCTTTAAATGTGGATGATCCTTAAAGCATGATTCTGGTGCTGGGTTTGGCTTTGTCTGGCTGCTGTTGGAGGGAGAAATGGCTGTATCAGAAACCTTGAAGAAGCACGTTGAGGATAAAATATTTAAAAAGACAGAGTAGCAGGGGTGGGGGCCTGGGGACCATGGTTTCAGGAGACATCTAGGTCAATTGACACAACAAAGTTTATTAAGAAAATGTTCTGCATCCCACTTTGGTGGGTGGCATCTGGGGTCTTAAAAGCTAGCAAGCAGCCATCTAAGATGCATCAATTGGCCCCAAACTACCTGGAGCAAAGGAGAATGGAGAACACCAAAGACACAAGGAAAATATTAGCCCAAGAGATAGAAAGGGCCACATAAACCAGAGACTCCATTCACCTGAGACCAGAAGAACTAGATGGTGCCCAGCTACCACCAATGACCACCCTGACAGGGAACACAACAGAGATTCCCTGATGGAGCAGGAGAAAAGTATGGTGCAGAACTCAAATTCATGTAAAAAGACCAGACTTAATGGTCTGACTGAGACTGGAGGGACCTGGGAAGACATGGCCCCTGGACTCTCTATTAGCCCAGAACTGAAACCATTCCTGAAGCCAACTCTTCAGACGAAGATTAGACTGCGCTATGGGACATAAAATGATACCCATGAAGAGAGTGCGTCTTAGCTCAAGTAGATACATGCGACTAAATGGGCAGCTCCTGTCTGGAGGCGAGATGAGAAGGCAAAAAGGGACAGGAGCTGACTGAATGGACATTGGAAATCCGAAGTGGAAAGGAGGAATGTGCTGTCACATTATAGGGAGAGCAGCTAGGGTAACATAACAATGTGTGTATAAATTTTTGTATGAGAAACTGACTTGAACTGTAAACTTTCACTTAAAGCACAATTTAAAAAAGAATTAAAAAAGAAAGAAGTATCCTACAATCAGCAAAAGATGCTGCTAGTCTCCTATGATAATTGCATATAATAACGTAGCACTTACTCTGAGCCAGCTGTTCTAGGCACTGCACATGTATGAACACATTTAATCCTCATTAAGGCCCTATGAGGTAGGCACTATTTGTATTCTCATTTTTATAGATGAGGAAACTGAGTCAAGGAGGAGTTAAGTGACTTGCCCTAAGTCACATAACCTGTAAGTAGCATAGCCAGGTTTGAATTGAGATAGAATGATTCTAGAGCCCACTTTTTTTTTTTAATTTTTATTTTGAAGTAATTTCAGACTTACCAAAAGGTTGCAAAAATTGATACAGAGTTCCTGTATACCCTTCACTCAGCTTCTGCAAATGTTTACATCTTATGAAACTACAGTACAATGATCTAAACCAGGAAATTAATGATGTTATTAACTAATCTACTGATTTTATTTAATTTTTGCCAACTGTTCCATTAATGTCCATGTTCTGGTCCAGAATTCAGAATCTGGTCCAGCATCCCACATTGTGTTTAGTCTTTATGTCTCAGTAATTGGCTCCAATCTGGGACAGTTCTTTATTCGTTCTTTGCCTATCTTGACCCAGACACTTGTGAAGAATACTGGCCAGCTGTTCTGTAAAACGTCCCTTATTTTGGGTCTGTCTGATGTTGTCTCAGGATTAGATTGAGGTTATGATTTTGTGGCAAGAATACTACACAGGGAATCTTGTGCCTTTCTCAGTGCATCATATAGGGGGAATAGGATGTTGATTTGCCCATTACTGGTGATGTTGACCTTGATCACTTGGTTAAGGTTGCGTCTGCAAGGTTTCTCCACTGCAAGGTTACTATTTAATCTTTGTAATTAATAAGTATCTTGTGGGGAGATGCTTTGAGATATTGCAGAAATCCTGCATCATACTTTCATCCACTGATTTTTGCATCTATCCATGGTCCATGCCTGCAACAACCACTGATGTTTTGTCAAATGGTCATTTTCTATTCCCCTCATTCTCTTTAGGTTTAATAATTGGAATATCATTGTAAGGGAAGCTGTCCCGTCTCCCCATTTATGTATTTGTCCAATTATTTCTTTATATCAGTATGGACTTGTGGATATTTATTTTACTCTGTGGTCATAATCTGTTATTCTCATTATTTATTTCCTTGCTCAAATTGTCCCAGATTTGGCCATTGAAAGCTCTGTCAAGTTGGTACCTGTGTCCTTTCTTTCCTACACCATACTGCCTCTTGTCAGTGAAACAATACTAAATGAAGTTGCTGGTAACTTTGTTCTCCCTGGGAGGCAAGCAGAAGAGTAAAAAAGACTCCATTACATTTGTAATGATGGATGAATGAGATGGTATTATCAACATTGAGCATTTCTTAGTTACCTAGTGTTGCCATAACAAAAAATACTACAAGTGGGCGACTTTAAAGAACAGAAATTTATTTTCTCACAGTTCAGGAGCCTAGAAGTATGGCTTCAAGGCATTGGCTGTAGGGGAAGTTCCTTCTTTGTTTCTTTCAGTTTCTAGTAGCTGCTGCAATCCTTGGCATTCCTAGGCTTGTAGATGCATCTGCCTTCTCCCTGGGTATGTGTTGTTCTGTCTATTCTGCTCTTTTTATAAGACACCACTCAGAAGTGATTAGGTGTAGGATCCACTGTACTCTAATATCACCTCATTAACATACAAAAGCAAACCCCTATTATCAAACAGGGTCATATTTACAGACACAAGGTTTAGGGCTTCAACATAACTTTTTTGGGGTTATAACTCAATCTGTAACAGAGCAGTTAAACAAAATCCAGTGGCCTCCAAAGCTAAGTCTTTAGAATAAGGTCACCAGGTAAGGATAAAGTGCACAGAGAATTTAAAATGAAGAGGCAGGTATTCCCCAGCAAGTCCACTGTGAATAGCCAACAGAGGAGAACTAAGCCCCTCCGACATCCACATCTACTTTCCCTCGAGGGCAGGGTTCTCCCTTCCGAATTATTCAGATGGGTCCCCAATTGGGCCTGTCACTCTCCTGTGTCAGTGTCAGAGGGGGACACAATTCCACAGCCCATACATAATTTAATAAGTGACATTGTTTACAATTGCCAGCACTTAGTAATAATGAAAAGTAGACCAAATTTTGGTCAGTTTTAATTCTCAACGGATACCGCTCCACTCACTGCTGCCCTCCACTGCACTGCGCCCTTACCCTGACTGCTCCACCTCTGTCTGCCTGCTAGAAAACCTACACTCTCCAATCGGAGGTGAACTTCCGCAGCCCACTGAAATTTTTTTCTCTCCAATTGCCGTCCAGAATCAAGAGTCAGTCATAGCAGATTCATGGCTTTTAGCTTCTGGCAACTTCTTTTAAATATTTTAAAGAGTGTGAGAGGCTTAGAGACCTGCTCCTGGAAAAAAAAAAAAAAATTGCAAAGCCATTTTATTAAATAGGATGATTTTAGCTGCAAGCAACAGCTACCATCACAAAAAACCTAATAATGGCTTAACTCCGTAGTTCCAAAGTGGGCTCCCCAGATTAGTGGCATCAGCATCACCTGGGAGCTTGTCAGGAAAGCACATTCTCAGGCCTAACCCCCGAGTGGCTGAGTCAGAAACTCTGAGGGTGGGCCCAGCAATCTGGGTTTTAACAAGCCTTTCATGGAATTCCAGTACATGCCCAAGTTTGAAAACCTATGGCTTAACTCATCAAGACATTTTTGTTCTCTTTACAAAAAGTCTGGAAGTTGGGTATTTTGGTGTCTCAGCAAGGTCAGCCAGTATCTCTCTGCTGTGTCTGCCCCTCCATTCTACCATCCTGGTGTGCTGCCTTTTGTCCCCAGCTTGTCACTTCATAGCCACTTTACTGCAGTAGCACTTTCCACCACGTTCTCACAAGGCAGCACCCCAAACAGAAAGAGGCAAAAAATAGAAACAAAAACAGAACTCTGCTTGGACCTTTTTCTTACTAGAGAGTAAAGGTTTTCCCCCAGAAGGCCCTGAGACTTCCTGTTTGTCTCACTGGTGAGAACTGGCTCACATGACCATCCCTAGACAATCATTGGCGAAGAAGGATGGAATTGCTAGGATCTGCTTAGACCTCTCCAGATACACGCCTCTCGATGAGGCACCCTGCCACTTGAACACAATTGCAGTTGTGTTAACAGGGAAGAAAACAGCAGGGCTGGATGTAGACAACCACGAGTGCTTAATGCAAGTACCTACAGCCTCTTCCAGCAAGCCTAAGAGGGGAACAAGGAAAAGCACACTTCATCTTAGAAAGATTTGTCTCATTACTTTTCAATAATAGATCATGACCCCATTTTGCTGGCCTCCTCGTTGCACAACACAACATGGACATGTTCCTGCTGAAAGTTTACAAACCCATCTCTCACCTGCTGGCCCGACACTAGACAGGTTCATTCACTCACACTCAAATAGAATGTGAGAGTGAGATCAGGAGTATTACCCACCCCTCTCCCCGGAATGGGAACAAATCTGTGTCACCAGGGTCACTCTTACACTGAGGACCTCGGACGAGAAGGCCACACCTTATTGTCATCAGATACAGGGAGGGAGAAGGACCTCCACTTTCTCCTTTATGTCTTTTGCTTTTGTTTGTAATGAGCGTGCACTATCTCTGTTTTCTTAGATCAAATACAATTTTTTTCAACATCTTACTATGAAAAATATCAAACATATTGCAAAGTTGAAAGATTTTTACAATGAACATCAACATACCTATCAATATTCTATTATTAGTCCCTGACTGGCACAAATGATTAAGGTTGGAGGTTCCAGTCTACCCAGAGGTGCCTTGGAAGCAAGTCCTGGCAATCTACTTCCAAAAAAATCAGTCCTTGAAAACCCTATGGAGCACAGTTCTACTCTAACACACATGGGGTCACCATGAGTCAGAGTTGACTCCACAGCAACTGTTTTTTTTTTTTCCTTTTTTTGTTATTCTATCATTAACATTTTTCTATCATTGTTTGAAACACTCCACCTTATTTTTATGCATTTCAAAGTAATTTGCAGATGCCAGAACCCCCAAAAACTTAAGCATGCAGAGCATTTATTAGAATTCAATATTTTTTTATTGTGCTTTAATGAAAGTTTAAAGTTCAAGTTAGTTTCTCATACAAAACATTATACACACACTGTTATGTGACCCTAGTTGCACTCCCCATACTGTGACAGCACGCTCATCCTTTCAACCCCGGATTTCCTGTGTCCATTCAAGTAGCTCTTGTCCCTTTTTGCCTTCTCATCACACCTCCAGACAGGAGCTGCCTATTTAGTCTCATGTATCCATTTGAGCTAAGAAGCACACTCTTCACGAGTATCATTTTATGTCCTATAGTCAAATCTGATCTTTGTCTGAAGAGCTGGCTTCGGGAATGGTTTTAGTTTTGGGCTAACAGAGATTCTGGGGGCCATGTCTTCCAAGGTTCCTCCAGTCTCAGTCAGACCATTAAGTCTGGTCTCTTTGCTAGAATTTGAGTTCTGCACCCCACTTTTCTCCTGCTCTGTCATTGACTCTGTTGTGTTCCCTGTCAGGGCGATTACTGGTGGTACCATCTTGTTCTTCTGGTCTCAGGCTGATGGAGTCTCAGGTTTATGTGGCCCTTTTGTCTCTTGGGCTAGTATTTTCCTTGTGTCTTTGGTGTTCATTCTCCTTTGCTCCAGCTGGTTTGGGAACAAATGATGCATCTTAGATGGCAGCTTGCCAGCTTTGAAGACTCCAGATGCCACCCACCAAAGTGGGAGGCAGAACATTTTCTTAATAAGCTTTGTTATGCCAGTTGACCTAGATGTCCCCTGAAACCATGGTCCCCAGACCACAACCCCTGCTACTCTGTCCCTCAAAGTGTTTGGTTATATTCAGGAAACTTCTTAGCTTTGGTTTAGTCCAGTTGTGCTGACTTCCTGTGTAGTGTGTGTTGTCTTTCCCTTCACCTAAGATAATTCTTGTCTACTGTCTAGTTAGTAAATTTCCCTCTTCCTCCCTCCCCACTTTGTAACCATAAAAGAATGTTTTCTTCTGTGTTTAAACCTTTCCTTGAGTTCTTTTAATAATGGTCTTATACAATATTTGACCTTTTGCAACTGACTAATTTCACTCAGCATAATGCCTTCCAGATTCATCTATGTTATGAGATGTTTTGCGGATTCATTGTTATTCTTTATCATTGCTTAGTATTTCATTGTGTGAATATACCATGATTTGTTTATCCATTTGGCAATTGATGGGCACCTAGGTTGTTTCCATCTTTTTGCTATCGTAAACAGTGCTGCAATGAACATGGGTGTGCATATATCTATTCGTGTGATGGCTCTTATTTCTCTAGGATATGTTCCAAGAAGTGGGATTGCTGGACCATATGATACTTCTATTTCTAGCTTTTTGAGGAAGCACCAAATTGATTTCCAAAGTCGTTGTACCATTTTACATTCCCACTAACAGTGTATAAGTTTCCCAGTTTCTCCACAGGCTCTCCAACATTTATTATTTTGTGCTTTTTGGATAAATGCTAGCCTCGTTGGAGTGAGATGATATCTCATTATAGTTTTGTTTTGCGTTTTCTAATGTCTGATAATGGTGAGCATTTCCTCATGTGTCTGTTAGCCACCTGAATGTCTTCTTTGGTGAAGTGCCTGTTCATATCCTTTGCCCATTTTTTAATTGGGTTATTTGTTTTTTATTGTTCAAGTTTTGCAGTATCTTGTAGATTTT
>NW_004443978.1:9422696-9426795 GCF_000243295.1 Trichechus manatus latirostris
TGATGTCTTTTTTGTGTGTTGTTGACAGTTTCCTTGTTCCACTTAATTTTCTGTGCTGAGTCATTTTTTATGTATTTTCTTTTCATCTTTTTCATTGTTGTTGATTTTGTATTTGTTGAGTCTTTATATTTTTCTTGTCTTTTATTTTGATGTGTAGGATTGTTAGTTTCCTCTGTGGTTACCTTAATATTTACCCTTATTTTTCTAAGTTCAAACCAGTCTTTTATTCATTTATATTGACTTGACTTCCTCTCCATATGAAAGATCTATGACTACATTTTTTAGTCCCTCTTTTTTGTTTTAATGTTGTCATCTTTTACATATTGACATCTCTGTTTTCCTATTTTCAGTGTTTTAGCTTTGATTAATTTGTATGACTTCCCTCACTGGGTTTATACCTGATTGCACTGTACTGTGTTCTAGTCTTGGGCTGTTAGCTGATGTTATTTATTTTCTAACTGGAGGACTCCCTTTAGTATTTCTCGTAATATTGATTTGGTTTTTGCAAATTCCCTAAACTTCTATTTATCTGAAATGCCCTAATTTCGCCATCATATTTAAGAGACAGCTTTGCCGGATATATAACTCTTGGATGGCAATATTTTTCCTTCAACTTTATATGTCATCCCATTGCCTTCTTGTCTGCATGGTTTCTGTTGAGTAGTCCAAGCTTAGTCTTATTGACTCTCCTTTGTAGATGACTTTTTGTTTTATCCTAGCTGCTCTTAAAATTCTTTCTTTCATCTTTGGTTTTGGAAATTTTGGTGAGTTTCTTTTGGGATCTACCTTATGTGGGGTTCGATAAGCATCTTTGATAGATATCTTCTCAACTTTCATGACATCAGGGAAGTTTTCTGCCAACAAATCTTGAACAGTTCTCTCTATATTTTCTATTATCCCCCCTTATGGGTACTATAATCCCTCGTAGGTTATTCCTCTTAATAGTGTTCCACATAATTCTTAGAGTTTCTTCATTTTTTTAAATTGTTTTCTCTGATTTTTCCTCAAATAAGTTGGTGTCAAGTGCTTTATCTTCAGTCTCAATAATTCTGACTTCTATTGTCTCAATTCTGCTCCTCTGACTTTCTATTGAGTTGTCTAATTCTGAAATTTTATTGTAAATCTTCTAGATATCTGATTGCTGTCTGTCTATGGATTCTTACAGTCTATTAAATTTGTCACTATGCTCTTAAATAACCTTCATGAGATCCTCTATTGCTTTGTCTGTGTGTTCTTTAGCTTGGTAACTCCAAGAAATTCTCTTCCTCTGGAAAATATCTGGATTATTTTGGGAGCTTTCTGAAGCCATCATGGTCTGCCTGTTTATGTGATTTGATATTGACTGTTGTCTCTGAGCCATCATAAGTTATTATATTTATTTATTTTATGTTTGCTTACTGTGTCCTAGCTTCTTTTTTCATTTTGTTTTGATATGCCCAAATAGGCTGCTTGTGTGAGCTAGTTTGATTATTGGTGCCTTTGAAGCTCTAAGATCCTGTCATCAGGTGGTTAGAGCTGTTACTAGGTATGTGAGCCCAGGTGTCCAGGTAGTCAGTCACCAAGTGTGTACTGTAGGCTGTCACTTATAGTCCTAGACAGGCATGGGTGATTACTGTAGGCACAGGTATCTGGCTGAAGCAGGGGTCACGCGCTGAGCAAGGCAGGGGGGTGATGGCTGTCCCTGAGTCTCTGGGAGGAAAGCGTGTCCCTGTTCCCTAGAGCGCATAGGTGGGTGGGTTTTGTAGCCAGACTATGAGCACCCAATGCTGTTGGCTGTCAGGACTGGGGGGCACCACTCATTCTTGGACTCCTGTCATGGGTGGCTAGGTGGTGTGGATAAAGCCAACAGTCCTCAGGCCCCTGATGTGGGTCGGTGAGGACCCTGCTTAATAGGCAGAACAGTGTCAAATGTCACAAACCTGCCATTTCACTATATAGCTGAAATAGCTGAAGTTAGACTTCAGGTATATACCCTGTTGTACTGTGGTAATGAGGGCCTATGCTGTTGACATGGGCCCACACAGGTCTATGCAAGGGAGAAGGGTAGTTAAAGTCTGTGGACCCCTTATGCCTGTGCCTAGGCAAAGGAGCTGTGCCTACCTTGAGTTCCTGGCTTAGGAGAGCCAGCAGATTATCTTTTCCCCTGTCTGTTAATTTGTTCCCTCTCCAAGGCTGGGAGAATGGCTCAGGGTGTGTGACAGGTCCTACTTCTGGCCCAGGGGACTTGGCAATCACTGAAGCTGGCCAAGGCCCCAGTGCAGAGCAGGGAAGGGAGAGGTAAATAGAAGAGAAGTTTTTCCCAAAGGGGCTGTTTTTTGATCTGCATGGTAGGCCAGATGCAAGCACTTATCTTTTGCCAATGAGTGCTGCTTCTCACTGGTTCTGGATGCCCAAGTAGACTCTCTGCCACTGGATCACTTCCAATGTGGAAATCACCTCCTCAGCACCACTGCTTGCCTCACTGCACACGCGAGCCAATCCGGCCTGAAGGACGGGTCAGGTCTAGCAACTCCTTGCTGCTTCCAAACTATCTCTCCCTCCCCCTGCCACTCAGTCCAATTCCTCAACTTTGCCTTTGATACTCAGGGCTCCTAGATTGTCATATATAATTGATTCTCTTGTTTTTTTGTGTTTTTGTTGTAAGAGGGACCACAGGAAGTGTCTGACTACTCTGCCATCTTGGCCCCACCTCCCTGTTGGGAGTTTTTTAATAGACTTTTCAATCAGTTCTTTTATTATACATTTATTTAGCTGTTCTATCTCTGTTTGTGTGAGTTTAGGTAGGTAGTGTGTTTCTAGAAATTTGTCCATTTCCTCTAGGTTTTCAAATCTGTTAGAGTATAATTTTCCATAGTATTCTGTTATGATTCTTTTAATTTCATGTAGGTCTGTTGTGATATCACCCATCTCATTTCTTATTAGGGTTATTTGCTTCTTCTCCCGTTTTTCTTTTGTCAGTTGGCCAACAGTTTATCAATTTTGTTGATCTTTTCAAAGAACCAGCTTTTGGTCTTGTTAACTCTTTCAATTCTTTTTCTAGTCTTTATTTCACTTAAATCTACTCTAATTTTCATTATTTGCTTTCTTCTGGTGTCTGAGGGCTTCTTTTGCTGCTCTCTTTCTATTTGTCTGAGTTGTAGGGTTAATATTTTGATTTTGGCCCCTTCTTTTTGGAAGTGTGTCTTAGAGGACCTTCGGGAAAAAAACCCTAATTAATTAGTAGTCCATCTGTTACCACGATATTCCTAGTCACCTCCCCTCTATGTCACTCACTTCTTCTAAGTTGTTTTTGCAGACTCTCTAGAGAATTCTTGACAGATCTGGATCTAACCACCTTAAGGAGGTCCAACACAAGCGAAGCAGACACAGGTGACTGACAGGCAACTTTGGACCCCCAACACACGCTCAATAGTATGGGAAAACTCACGTCAAGGAAACAAAAGACTCATGTCAAGGAACTTAAATCACTGGACATACGTCATCTGCAGTAGTCAAGCCTATTTCAAAAGCAGAAGGTCCGTTACCTGCTTCCGTGCCAAGTCCTGGTCCCACCTGTAATAAATAATCAGAAGAAACTATGACTAGTTAGAACTTCCTGATCCTGTCCACTGCCTTCCTCCACTCCTATATGAATATGTATAATTATAAAATGTGAATGCTTCCTCAAAACAAGGAACTCAATCTGAGGTAGACACCTCTGAGTTCCTGCTTGCTAGCCTGCGAAGTAAACTCTTTCTTCCTCTCAAAACAGCGTCTGAGAGATTGGCTTCTTGCATGCTGGGTGCAGACCTATTGGTCTGGTTTCATGTGCATTTATTGCTATAAATTGACCTCTGAGCACTGCTTTTGGTGTGTCCCAAAGGTTCTGGTAGGATGTGTTTTCATTCTTATTTGATTCTATGAATTTCTTTATTCCAGCCTTAATTTCTTCTATAATCCAGTAGTTTTTTAGCAAGGTTTTGTTCAGTTTCCATGTTGTTTTTTTTTTAATTTTTAATGTACTTTAGATGAAGGTTTACAGAATAAAGTTTCTCATTAAACAGTCAGTACACATATTGTTTTATGACATTGGTTAACAACCCCACGACATGTCAACACT
>NW_004443978.1:9429742-9513392 GCF_000243295.1 Trichechus manatus latirostris
CTACAGCCACCAGGGCGGGTCGGTAATCAGTGCGGGGCAGGTTCTTGTAGACTATGCCTATGCTGTTTGGTGGTGTGATGTTAAGTGCACAGTGCAGGTAGGCAGGATGGAGGGGGGAGATTGTGATGTGTGGAGCTAGATGCATATGGGAGAGAGGAGAAACAGGAGGCAAAAACATACAAACAAACAAAAAAGAGAGCTAGGGGAGCTTGCAGTTGGAGTGGAGAGATGAGAGACTATGAAATGGAGAAAAACAAAAAGGGGAAGGAGAAGAAGAAAAATAAAATAATGAATTAATAAAAATTAGAAAGAAAAAAGAACAGCAAAACTCCCAGGGATCCCACTGGTGTGGCTACGAGGTCTGGGGAAGTTGTTCCCAGGTGTTGGAGTACAGCTTGGCTAGGAGGAGTAGAGGTATTCAGAGCCAGGTATCCAGGGGACAGGAAGAGAAGGAAGGTATAGAGAGACGAGAAACTGAGTAATGAAGAAAGTCAAAAAGGGAAAACAAAAGAAATTAAAAAAAAAAAAAAGAACAAGAAACCACCCTACCCCAAAAAAGAAAAAGAAAACCCACGAAAAAAGAAATGCGCTCAGGGATCCCTCTGCATGATGGCACAAGCTGAGGGGGAGGTCCCAAGCCGCACAGCACCTCCTGGCCAGAACGGGCTCCCAACCCGAGAAAAGAAAAAGAAAACAAACAAACAATTGAAAACAAACAAAAAATAAAGCTCCAGGATCCCACCAGCATGGCAGCAAGGACCGGGAAGCAGTTCCACACTCAGACTGAGTTCCACAGCCCCTCAGAAAGAAGCAAAGATGGCGCACGGAGCCAGGTATTTGAGCAAAAGGAGGGGGAGGTGGTGAGAGGTAAGGAAGAAATCAAAAGAAGCGAAAAAAAGCAACATAAGCAGCCAACAAATGGCACTCAGGGAGTTGGCCAGTACAGGCGGGTGGAATCCAAGCAGCCAGTGCTTCCCGGCCAAGAGACTGTGGCTGTAGGAAGCAGAGGAGGCTGAGTGAGGGTGAAGAAGGGTGGGTGGTGGGAAAGCTTATATCACTATTTACCGGTTTTTCTGTCTCCTGCTGGAAGCTCCCTGAAGCTGCTTTCTCAAACTCACTATTTGCTGGTCTCTATTAGGAGTCCAAGATGGTGGATCCGTGCTGCATTAGCTAATAGGGGACCGCACCATATATGTCTCCTCGCTCTCTGTTCTCTGTCAGTTTCTTATTCCATTTGGTGCTTGGCTGAGTTCTTTATCTCTTCATTTGATGTTTAAGATTTCAAGATTGCTGTTTTCTCTGTTTGGCTTAGTTTTTGGGATCTTTGCTGTGGAGGGACGGCGTGGTGCTTCTGCCTAGAGCACTATGTTGCAGGAAGTCCTGTATCTGATTTTTTTTTCCTTGCTTTTTCTGTTATTGATTTCTACTTTTATGGATTTATGGTCAGAAAAGATTCTTTGTAATATTTCAATGCTTTGGATTCTGTTAAGCTTTGCTTTATGGCCTAATATATGCTCTATCTGGAGAATGTTCCATGTGCTTAGGAAAAGAAAGTATACTTGGCAGGTGTTGAGTAGAGTATTCTGTATACGTGTAGGAGATCAAGTTGGTTGACCGTAGCATTTAGATCTTCCATATCTTTATTGAGCTTCTTTCTGGATATTCTTTCCTTCACTGAAAGTGGTGTGTTGAATTCTCCTGCTATTATTGTGGAGCTGTGTATCTCCCCTTTCAATGCTGTTAAAATTTGTTTTATGTATTTTGGAGCCCTGTTGCTGGGTATGTAAATATTTACTATGGTTATGTCCTTCTGGTGTATTGACCCTTTAATTATTATATAGTGTCCTTCTTTATCTTTTGTGGTGGATTTTACTTTAAAGTCTATTTTTTCAGAGATTAATATTGCCACTCCTGCTCTTTTCTGAGTGTTTTTTGCTTGATATATTTTTTCCATCCTTTGAGTTTTAGTTTGTTTGTGTCTTTAAGTCTAAGATGTGTCTCTTGTAGACAGCATATAGACAGATAGTGTTTTTTAATCCATTTTGCCACTCTCTGTCTCTTTATTGGTGCATTTAGTGTATTTACATTTAGTGTAATTATTGATAGGTATGAGTTTAGTGCTGTCATTTTGATGTCTTTCTTTGTTGTTGACAGTTTCTTTGTTCCACTTAATTTTTTGTGCTGAGTTGTTTTTCTTTATGTATTTTCTTTTCATCTTTTTCATTGTTGTTGATTTGTATTTGCTGAGTCTTTATGTTTTTCTTGTTTTTTATTTTTATGTGAAGGATTGTTAGTTTCCTTTGTGGTTACCTTAATATTTACCCCAATTTTCTGAAGTTTAAACCAGTCTTTCATTTCTTTATATTGCCTTATCTTCCTCTCCATATGAAAGATCTATTACTATATTTTTTAGTCCCTCTTTTTTGTTTTAATGTTGTCATCTTACATATTGACATCCCTGTTTCCCTATTTTCAGCATTTTAGGTTTGATTTATTTTTGTGTCTTCCCTGTCTAAGTTGATATTTAGTTGCTCTGTCCTGTGTTCTAGTTGTTATCTGATGCTATTGATTTTCCAACTGGAGGACTCCCTTTAGTATTTCTTATAATTTTGGTTTGGTTTTTGCAAATTCCCTGAACTTCTGTTTATCTGGAAATGTCCTAATTTTGCCATCATATTTGAGAGACAGTTTTGCTGGATATATAACTCTTGACTGGCAATATTTTTTCTTCAAGGCTTTATATATGTTATCCCATTGCCCTCTTGCCTGCATGGTTTCTGTTGAGTAGTCTGAACTTAGTCTTATTGACTCTCCTTTGTAGATAACTTTTTGTTTATCCCTAGCTGCTCTTAAAATTCTCTGTTTATTTTTTATTTTGGCAAGTTTGATTATAATATGTCTTGGTGACTTTCTTTTGGGTTTGATGAACATCTTGGATAGATATCTTGGATAGATATCTTGGATAGATATCGTCTCATCTTTCATGATATCAGGGAAGTTTTCTGTCAACAAATCTTCAACAATTCTCTCTGTATTTTCTGTTATCCTCGGCTCTTCTGGTACTCCAATCACTTGTAGGTTATTCCTCTTGATAGAGTTCCACATAATTCTTAGGGTTTCTTCATTTTTTTTAAATTCTTTTATCTGATTTTTTCCTCAAATAAGTTGTTGTCAATTGCTTTATCTTCAGTCTCACTCATTCTGACTTCCATTGCCTCAATCTGCTCCTATGACTTTGTATTGAGTTATCTAATTCTGAAATTTTATTGTTAATCTTCTGAATTTCTGTTTGCTGTCTCTCTATGGAGTCTTACAGCCTCTTATATTTATTATTATGCTCTTCTCTAATCTTCTTAAATTCCTCTATTGCTTTGTCTGCATGTTCCTTCACTGGTTCTGCATTTTGTCTGATCTCCTTCCTGATATCTTGAAGACTGTTGTATATTCGTCTTTTGAATTCTACCTCCGGTAATTCCAAGAAGTTCTCTTCCCCCAGAAAATTTCTTGATTCTTTGTTTTGCAAGCTTGCTGAAGCTATCACGGTTTGCCTCTTTATGTGATTTGATATTGACCGTTGTCTCCGAACCATCAATAACTTATTATATTTATTTATTTTATGTTTGCTTACTGTGTCCTAGCTTCTTGTTTCATTTTGTTTTGATATGCCCAAATAAACTCCTCATGTGAGCTAGTTTGATTATTTGCACCTTTCAAGCTCTAACGTCTTGTCACCAGATGGTTAGAGCTGTTACTAGGAATGTGAGCCCAGGAGTCCATTTACTTTTCTTGTATGGATTCAGCTCAGGTGTCCAGGTAG
Organism: Trichechus manatus latirostris; assembly: GCF_000243295.1. Lineage (NCBI taxonomy): Eukaryota > Metazoa > Chordata > Mammalia > Sirenia > Trichechidae > Trichechus > Trichechus manatus. Next base: position 9,433,560 of record NW_004443978.1, read on the forward strand.
TTGGTCACCAAGTGCGTGGTGCAGGCTCTCACCTACAATCCTAGACTGGCAGGGGTTATTGGTGTAGGCACAGGTATCTGGCTGAAATAGGGGGTCATGAGCAAGGCAGCCCTTGAGCAAGGCAGGAGGCTGATAGCTGCCCCTGAGTTTCTGGAAGGAAAGTGTGTCCCTGTTCCCTAGAGCGCGTTGTAGGTGGCTTTTGCAGCTTGACTATGGGCATCCAATGCTGTTGGCTGCAAGGACTGGGAGGCATCTCTTATTCTTGGACCCTTGTTGTGGGTGGCTAGATGGCGTGGGTAGAACCACCCGTCCTCAGGCCCCTGTTGTGGGTAGGTGAAGACCCTCCTTAATGGGAAGAACTGTGTCAAATGTCATGAACCTGCCACTCCACCATATAGCTGACAGTTGTAATTAAGCTTAAAGTATATACCTTGTTGTACTGTGGTAATGAGGGCCTATGCTGTTGAAATGGGCCCACACAAGTCTATGCAGGGGTGAAAGGCATTCAAAGTCCATGGACCCCCTTATGCCTGTGCCTAGGCAAAGTAGCTGCACCTACCCTAAGTTCCTGACTTAGGGATGTCTTAGTCATCCAGTGCTGCTGCAACAAAAATACCACAAGTGGATGGCTTTCACAAAGAGACATTTATTTCTTCACAGTAAAGTAGGCTAAAAGTCCAAATTCAGGGCATGAGCTCCAGGGAAAAGCTTTCTGTCTCTGTCAGCCTTCTCATTAATGTTCTCCTGAACTAGGAGCTTCTCAGCATAGGGACCCCAGTTCCAAAGGACACACTCTGCTCCTGGCACTGCTTTCTTGGTGTTATGAGCACCCCCTGTCTCTCTGCTCACTTCTCTCTTTTATAGTTTAAGAGATTGCCTCAGTACACAGTCCAGTCTTGTAGATTGAGTCCTGCCTTGCTAACACAACTGCCACCCATCCTCCCTCATTAACATCACAGAAGCAGGATTTACAACATATAGGAAAATCAGACAATACCAGGAATCATGGCCCAGCCAAATCGATACACACATTTTTGGGGGGACACAATTCAATCCATGACAGGAAAGCTGGCAGATTATTTTTTCTTATTTATTTGTTCACAATTCCAAGGCCAGGAGAATGGCTCAGGGCACATGACAGGTCCTTGCTTCTGGTCCAGGGGATGCAGCAATGGCTGAAGTGGGCCCGGGACCCAGTGCAGAGTGGAGAGAGGGCAGGTAAATGGGAGAGAGATTTTTCCAAAGGGTGTGCTTTTTGTTCCGCATGGTAAGTTAGATGTATGTACTTGTCTTAGTCATCTAGTGCTGCTATAACAGAAATACCACAAGTGGATGGTTTTAACGAAGAGAAGTTTATTTCCTCACAGTCAAAGTAGGCTAAAAGTCCAAATTCAGGGCATCAGCTTCAGGGGAAGACTTTTTCTCTCCGTCGGCCTTCTTCTCTTCAGTGTTCCCCCGGACGAGGAGCTTCTCTGCACAGGGACCCCGGTCCAAAGGATGCGCTCTGCTCCCAGCACTGCTTTCTTGACAGTATGAGGTTCCCCTGTCTCACTGCTCACTTCTGTCACTTATATCTCAAGAGATTGCCTCAGGACACAATCCAGTCTTGTCGATCAGGTCCTGCCTTACTAACACAACTGCCACCCATCCTCCCTCATTAACATCATAGAGGCAGGTTTACTACATACAGGAAAATCACACAGTGCCAGGAATCATGGCCTAGCCAAATTGATACACACATTTTTTGGCGGACATAATTCAAACCATAACAGTACTTATCTTTTGCCGGTTAAGCGCCGCTTTTCACTGGTTCTGGTGGCTTGAGTAGACTCTCCACCACCCGGTCTCTCAATGTGGAAAATGCATCCCAAGTGCCACTGCTTGCCTCACCTCGTGCACTGGCTGCAGGGTACCAGTTCCCACCAGGTCAGGTCTGGCAACTCCTCGTTGCCTCTGAACCATCTCGCCCCCTTCCATTGAGTATGATTCCTCAACTTTGCCTTTGATGTTCAGAGTGCCTAGGTTGTCATATATAATTGATTTACTTGTTTTGTCAGGTCTTTGTTGTAAAAGGGACCACAGGAAGGGTCTGACTACTCTGCCATCTTGGCCCCTCCTCTAGGATTCAATATTTGTTTACAGTTTTTTAATGTAAAATTGACATACAATGAAATGCACAAATCTTTAGTGTATATATGCTGAGTTTTGACCAATGCAAATACCTGAACACAACAAATTTTCATAATAAGAAATTTACTGCCATGTGACTCTGCAGCTCTCCAGCCATATTGAGCATAGGGTTTCCCACTTGTCATCTTGAATATGGGGTCCCCTACCAGCTGTCTTGAATATGGCATCATCTATAATGTACACAGAGGCCTGAACAAGCAGGAGCCCCTGATGCTTTCTTCAAAGTGCAGGGGGAAGTCTGCTTCCCTAGCAATGTGAAGCTGTCACCATGAGACCCCTGAAGAAGGTCTTAAATTTTCTCTGCCAAAGACCCCCCACTACCCATCTGTCAGTTTGTCAGATGGCTTGCATGTTGCTGTAATACTGGAAGCTATGCTACAGTAGTTCAAATACCAGCAGGGTCACCCATGGTGGTTAGGTTTTAGTGGAGCTTCTGTATTAAGACAGACTAGGGAAAAAAGACCTGACAATCTACTTCTGAATATTAGCCAAAGAAATCCTTATGGATCACGACAGAACTTTGTATGACTCATTTACTTTGGACATGTCATCGGGAAGGATCAATTGCTAGAGGAAGACATCATGTTTGGTGAAGTAGAGGGTCAACAAGGGCATGAAAAACCCTTGGTGAGATGGATTCACACAATTGTCCCAACGATGAACTTGAACATGCTGACAATTGTTAGGATGACAAAGGACAAGCAATGTTTCATTCTGCTGTATGGGGTCACCATGAGTTGGAGTCGACTCGGTGGCAACTAACAACACTACCACTAAAGACCCAAGACCAACACCAGGATTTCCACAACAAAAAGACCCCATACCTTCCAACCCATCACACGAATGTGAAGACATATTTTCATAACACATCTGAAAAAGAAAATCTTTTTTGCCCGAACAATCTGGTTTGCAAGAGGACTGCCCACTCTCCTGGCAGCTGCCAGCTCCAGTCACGTTGTTTGCAGTGCTGGGCCCAAGGCTGGGTCTGATAAGTACTCACAGGATGGACTGTTCATATCAGGATGATGAGGGCCAATTCCACCCACCTTAATGTGCAGGTCCTTTGTGGAGCACAGAAGGGCAAATGCGTGATCCCTGCTCACAAGGGACTTACACCATGGGGAGGAGAGAAGCATACACGTTAAAAAAAAAAACAACTGTGATAACAGCTGTATGGTAACTGCTCATATTGAGGAGAAATGTCACGGGCAGGAGGTGTGAGGTGGCTGCACAGCAGCAGACAGCAGCCTCTTGTCTGAATCCCACATCTCTCCCAACGTCTTGAGTGTGCACCCCTAGATGGAGAACCTGAGACAAGGATTCAAGTTTAAGTAGTTTACTCATGAGGGGGTGTTAGGCTGTGGGGAAGTGAGGTGTAGAAGAGAAGCAGCCCAGAGAGGGTGTGTGCTCAAGGAGTCATGTGGATGACTACAGCTTGATCTTGAGCGGAAACTCTGGAAAACCCTGAGAAACTCGTATAGACGGTGCCTCTGAGTGACCCCCCACCCCCATGAGAAGGCAGAGGAGCTGGGAATTAACACACCACTCCCATCTGCCACTGATCCTGGGGGATTCACTCTAGCTTGCAGAGAAGTCAGCAAAGCAGGCTTCAGCACCCAGAGAAAGTCCTGAGGCAGGTGCAAGACACTGCAGCGTAAGGGCAATGGCTACGGTAGGCTGGGGGTGGGGGTGGGGGGCACCAACAGTGTCTGCCATTCCCAGGAACCACCAAAGCCTGCTTTGGGCTGACATTTCTCCAATACTATAATGTCAGTAAATAAATGGAATTCATCAGTGTGTAGGAGGAAGACATAAAAGACTATACACTGTTTGCTTCCTTTTATATGACATTCTAGAAGAGGCAAACTAATCTATAGTGACAGAAGGAAAATTCGTGTTGCCTGGGACTTGGGGCTGGGAAAGGTTTTAGGGGATTTTCTGAGATTATGGGAATGCTCTGTATCCTAACTGTGGTGGTTACTTGGGTGCACACTTGCCACAACTCACCCAACTGTACACTTTAGACTGTATTTCACTGTATATAAATATTTTTCTACACTGTTTAAACTATCCAAATAAACGAATAGACAAGGTAGTGATCCCTTCTGGAAAGGACATCTGAGATGAGCCTCTACTTGAGTGGCTCTCAGAAATAGTTTTTCCAAAAGGGCTGTACACTTTTGCATTCCCACCAGCAAATGGGTGAGAATTCCAGTTGCTTTGCAACCTTGCCAGCACTTGATACTGTCAGTTTTTATTTATTTTTAATGTCAGCCAATTCTAATAGGTGTACATCCCACATATCTTTGAGTTCCAAGACACTGACAGCAGTGGCAGGCAGCCTACGCAGAGATAGTGGTGGGGGCTCGCTCTGCGTCCTGACACATTTTCTATGATGTTGGATATGGCTTCAGGGAATGGCATCAATGACAGGGAGTGAAGCTGTTATCTCAGCAAAATTCCATGTCTTGCTCTGCAAAAAGAATGTAGTAGATCAGATGATGGGTCTCAATTCGTCACACCCTGAAATAGAATGATTCATCTAGACCCTCACCACAGCTTCATTGTGGGTAAACTTCCTCATTCCATTGAAGCTTGGCATGGTCATGCACTTGCTTTGGCCAGTGGGATATTAGCAGACATGACACGAGCAGAGGCCTGATGAGTTTGCCCTCTTGTGTTTTTGCCATCACCATGAGATTGCACCCTGGGTAGCCACTGGTCCAGGGAGGATGAGAGACTTGTGGAATTGACCTGGAACCAAGCCCAGCAGAGCCCAGCCTAGATCAACCAAACAGCAAATCCACCTGTGAACCCATGAACATAAGCATAAATTCTTGTATTAACTCTCTAGGTTTTGGAGGAGTTTGTTACTCAGCATTATTGTGATACTAGCTGACTGGTACAGAGTACAAAGGAAGTAACAGCTGGGCATGTGCACCAGGCCTTGTGGGCTGTCTCCCAAAATCTGGAATGGCCAAGTCTTGGGGCAGTTACAGCCTACTGTCTCTTCACACAGAAGACAGACGTTGAGGGATGGGATTGGTCTGAGGTGATGATATGAAGGTCCCCACCTGGGTCAGACTACAGACTCAGTTGTTTTTGTCTACACTTTTATTACTCAAAGTGTGGTTTGTGGACAAGCAGGAGCATCCCCTGGGAACTGGTTAGAAATGCAGATTCTCAGGACCCACCCCAGACCTACTCAATTAGTGTCTGCATTTTAACAAGATCCCCAGGGGATTGCTACACTCATTAAAATCTGAGACATGTTGAACTACAACATGGGAGAGTATGTATGCCCCCTACTTGCTTGTTTGAAAATAAAAACAATCTTATAGTTTGTCCTCAAGTAGTTTCCAATCAAAAAATAAACACTGTCTGGGAATAACGTGGTACAAACTAAAAAGAAATAAGCTAATTTAAACATTTTTAAGTTTAAAAAATTCTTTTTTTTCTTATGCTCTTTTACAGACTTTTGTAAAAAATATATTGAAGTACTTAACAGCTGGGCCAATAATTATTGTTATTGACATTATTATTAACATTTATTGAATAATTACAACTTTCCAAGCACTGTGCTAAGCACTTTAATCTTCACAATATCCTAAAGTAGTTACTAATATTATTCTCATTTTACAAACGAGGAAACTGAGAGGGTCACTTGTCAAAAGGCACATAGCTAATAAATTTGGGTCTAACAGTTTATGGGTTTGGACATTTCAAAGGCAGGATTTTTGTTTCATCTGGCCCTTTTGAAATAATATTTATTGTTGTTGCATTGTCATTGTACATTAAGACATAAAATGTATCGTTCTATAAAGAAAAAGTGTTTTCTCTCTACCCATTCAAGAGTTTCTAGGTGAGTGATTTCTGCCATGAAAAGCTTCCCAATATGAACGGCCAACAAGTACATGAAAAAGTGCTCAACGTCATTAATCACTAGGGAAATTCAAATTAAAACTACAATGAGATACCTCTTTATACCCACAAAAATGGCTAAAATTGGAAAGACTGGCAATGCCAAGTGTTGGCAAGGATGAAGAGCAACTAGATCTCTCACGCACTGCTATTGGCAACGCAAAATGATGCTGCTGCTGTGGAAAGCTGCTTGGCAGGTTTTTAAAGTGAAACATACATGTACCATACAATCCATATATTCCACTCCTAGTTATTTACCCAAGGGAAATGAAGCATCTGTCTTATGCTGTTGGTCTCCTGTTCACTAACAGAATGGGTAAACAAATTGCAGTGTATTCATAGAACAGATACATGGCAATTAAAAGGAATGAGCTATTGATCCTATTGATCCACTCAACAACATGGATGAATCTCAAGATGCATTATGCTTCATGAAAGAAGCCAGATTCAAAGGACTGCATACTATGATTCCACTTATATGACATTCTAAAAATAACAAAACTATAGCAACAGAAGAATGATCAGTGGTTTCCAGTGGGGTGAAGAATGGGTTTGTCTACCAAAGGGCACAGAGGGACTTTTGGGGGGGGGGGGTGATGTGTTGATTATGGTGGTGGTTACATGACTGTATACATTTATCAAAACTCAATGAACCTTACACTAAAAATGATAAATTCACTATAAACCCGACCTTAAAAAAAAAAAAAAAAGGATGTGTGGGCAGGTCTGCATTGTTACTTTCTAAATCAGAAATCACAAGCCCAATCTAGAATACTGAATTCTTATTTTTTTAATTGGTTTCTGTATCAATATCATGGAGCCCTGGTGGCCCAGTGGTTAAGAGATTGGCTGCTAACCAAAAGGTCGGCAGTTCAAATCCACCAGCTGCTCCTTGGAAACCCTATGGGGCAGTTCTGTGTTGTCCTACAGGGTCGTTATCAGTCGGCATTGACTCAGCAGCAGTGGGTTTGGTTTTCTGCTATATCAATATTAGCAACTATTACTACGTTATGCTGCAAAATTTTGACGTTTTACTTACTTTCTGTATCAGCTATTGCTACATTATTCTATGTATCAAACAACCTCAAAATTTCAGCAGCTTACAACATTAAGGGTTTATTTCTCACATGTCTGTGGGGTGGCTGGGCAGCTCTCCTGGGACCTACATGTCCTTCTTCCTCTTCCTGGGGCCGCTGGGCCAGCCAGGCATGTTCCTTCTGTGGCCATGCAGGAGCACAAGAGTAGCAAGCAAAACATGCATGGCCTCTTAAGGCCCAAGTTTGTTGCTGGCTCACTGCCATTGTTGCCCATGTAGCACTTGACTACTAACTGAAAGGTTGTTGGTTCAAACCCACGCAAAAGCACCTCAGATGAAAGCTCTGGTGCTCTGCCTCTGAAAGGTCACAGCCCTGAAGACTCTATGGAGCACAGTTCTACTCTGCACACGTGAGGTCACCATGAGTCTGAATCAACTCAATGGCAACCGGTTTGGTTTTTGTTGATTTATCCACAGGAAAAACAACTCTCAGAGCCAGGCCCCAGGTCACAGGCTGGGGAAGCCCACTCCGCCCATGACGAGACCATGACAGGGTGAAAAAGCAGGAGGGAGAAAAATCGGAACGAAAATTGCAATCTGCCACAGCTACTGACATTTAAAAAGGGAGAGATTTCACATTTAAAATCCAGATTTCTGGCTTTCCTTATGCATAGGAAGACCCCAGACCTGCCTCCCTGCATGTTGACAACCAACCAACATTGAAAAAGGAAACACTGCTCACTTCAGGCAAGGTGGGGGCTCCCTATTCCCACATCTCATTGTCATCACCTGTCAGAGCCCTGATGACCCCTTTCTAAAAGTCAGGAGTTCTGAGGAAATGTTTCGGAATTCCTGAGATCATTTCTTCACTAAATTTCTCCAAGAGTTCTGCAGGAATTTGGGCAATGTGAATACTCAAGTACCCTAAGTTTGCCTTCATGTTCAATCATTCAACAAATATGTACTGAGCACCTACTGTATGGAAGGCACTATACTGGGCACTTTTGACAATACACAAAGGAAAACAAATACGTCTACGAAACAGTTTATAGACTAGTAGGAGGGAAAAAACATATACATAAATATTTAAACAGCAGAACTCACAAGCTGGATCCAGAGGGTTATCACTGACACTTCCCATGTGGCGATGGTCTGTCTCCTTACCACCACCCTGTTTTTCATCTTTCTGGCTGAACTTTCCTCTGCCAGGTAAATGCTTAGAAAAAGCCACTCTGATAATGAACAAAGTTGGAGGGCTCACACTTCCTGATTTCAGTAGTTGAAAATCTGCTACAAACCTTCAGTTGCCAAGACAGTGTGGTACAGGCATAAGGATAAACATATAGATCAATGGAATAGAATTGAGAGTCCAAACAAATAAGCCCATATATCTATAGTCACTTGGTTTTTGACAAGGGTGTGCCCAAGACCATTGAATGGTGAAAGAATAGTCTTTCCAACAAATGGTGCTGGAACAACTGGATTTCCATATGTAAACGAATAAAGTAGAGCCCGTATCTTATACTATATATGGAAATAAACTCAAAATAGATCAAAGACCAAACTGTAGGAGATAAAACTACAAAATCTTAGAAGAAAACATAGGTGTAAATCTTCATGACCTTGGATTAAGCAATAGTTTCTTAGCTATGACATCAAAAGCTCAAGCAACCAAAGAAAAACCAGATAAATTGGATTTCATAAATATTAAAATCTTTTGTGCATCAAAGGACACTATCAAAAAAGTGAAGGAAATGTTGCCGGGTGAAAACTCCAGGTTTTGCTCAGCATGACTTGTTACAGCCAATGAACAAGAGGCCGGGGTGGGAGATCAGAAAGATGCCTTTATTTCGCTGCACAAGGAAAGGAGCAATCGGGGCTGTCTCCTCCAAGACTGCTCACAGGCAGCTTGGGGAGGTGGACTTTTACAGAGAGCAGACAAGGAAATGTAAATTCACCATTAATATTCAGGAATGACCTTCATGCAGGTGTTCAGAACTTGGAGATGGCTATACATTTTCTTTAGACCAGGGTTCGATCCTCCAGGATGGAGGAAGAGGTTGATTTTCCTTCATTAGAATGTTAGTCTTCACCCAGAGGTGGGTTGAGGCCACCTGTGGCTTGTTCTGTGGTTATCTTGTCAAGGACAATTTCAGAAGAAAAGTGCAGCTTATTCTGCTTGGTGTAGGAGGATAAGCCAGAGCAGGTGTCTCTTAAAAGAACTGGGCTCTGAGGCTGCCTGACTCAAAACAACTCACAGGAAGGGAGAAAATATTTGCAAATCACATATTTGATAAAGGGTTAGTACCCAGAATATATAAAGAACTCTAAAACATGAACGAAGAATTTGAATAGACAATTCTCCAAAGAGGATTTACAGATGGCTAATAAGAACATAAAAATATACTCAATATCATTAGCCATTAGGGAAATGCAAATCAAAAAACCACAATGAGATACCACTCACACCCACTAGGATGGCTATAACCAAAAAGATGGAAAATAACAAGTATGGACAAGGATGTTGAGAAATTGGAACCCACATACACTCCTGGTGGGAATGTAAAATCATGCAGACACAGATTCGCAGTTCCTCAAAAAGTTAAAATAGTTACCATATGACCCAGCAATCCCACTCCTAGGTGTATACCCAAGAGACTTGAAAACATATGCTCATACAAAAACTTGTACACAGATTTCCATAACATTATTCAAAATAGCCAAAATGGAAACAACCCAAATGTCTATCAGCTAATGAGTGGAAAAATAAAGTATGGCACAGATGTATGTTTGTAAGGAATTTGGACTCACCTAAAGACAGGTCATTATGAGTCAGAATCGACTCAATGGCAATGGGTTTGAGTTTTTTTGTTTGTTTGTTTTAAAGACAGGTCTGGTCTTTGTCTCAGCTCCTGGAGGGTAACCTCTAAACCCTTGAAATTTCCTGAGTGATAGGATTGTCTTTGTTATTCATGGTGGGTCCCTGGGACCACATTTGATAGTTTATACTAACAAGGTGACTCAATGTAGAACCCTAGTTTATGTTAATGAGATGACTCAGGATGGGGGCTGGCCATGTGGTTAGAGGGTTGGTGCTTTGAGTCTTGTATCAGCCGAACTTCTGGGGAAGGGAGGGAGCTGGAGATTGAGTTCAATTATGTGGGTAACGATATAATCAATCATGCTTATGTAATAAAAACTCCAGAACACTGAAGCTCGTGTGAGCTTTCCTGGGTTGGCAGTACTCCCTGAGGACTCAGAAGCTTTGTGTTTTTGTGTTTGGAACCCTCCCAGTCCCAGGTTTTGCTCTATGTGTCTCTTCTTTTCACCGGTTCTTATTTCTATCCTTTTGTTATAATAAAACTGTAATCATAAGTAAAGTACTTTCCTGAGTCATTCTGTGAGTTATTCTAGCAAACTATTGAATTTAAGGGAGTGTGTGGGGACCCCAAAATATGTAGCCAGCCGGTCAGAAGTGAGGGTGGCTCTGGACACCCCTAAACTTGCAGCTGGTACATGAAGTCTTGAGCAGACTTGGAAGTCTCAGGAGGACCGTCCCCTTAACCTCAAGTTTGACTGATTCCAGTTACCATACAATAGAATATTATTCAGCCATAAAAAGGAATAAAGTACTGAAATATGCTACATGGATGACCTTTGAAAACATTATGCTAAGTGAAAGAAGCCAGACACAAAAGGCTACACATTGCCTGGTTCCATTTATATAAAATTTCTAGAACAGACAAATCCACAGAGATAGAAAGTAGATTAGTAGTTGCCAAGGGTGAGGTAGGGAGGAACAGGGAGTACTCATGGGTGATGAAATGTTCTGGAATTATATTGTATGTCAATGCTTGTAGAACCTTGTGAATATACTAAAAACCATTGAGTTGTACACTTTAAAATGGTGATTTTTATGGTTTGTGAATCATATCTCCATTAAAAAACACACTCTGAGCATGTCATTCCTCCAATTAAATGCCTTCGAAGTCCATCACCCTCTTCCAGTTCATAGAACGTAGCTCAAAATGCAAAGTTTCAAAGTGATCCCTACCTAGCTCTGCAGACTTTCTCTCATTGTGTCCCGGCAGGAGTCCTTCACTCAGACCAGCTGGTTTTTACACCTGCCTTGAGCTTCCTGCCTCTAGGTTTTGGGAACCTGTCCTCTCTTTCCATCCAAGCTCTTTCCTTCCTTTAACTTCAGTTCAAGCTGTTGGCTTCTATCAAGTCCTCCCCACCATGCAGTAGAATCCATACAAATATCTAGCTTAGATGAGCTTCAGACTTTGGGGGTCAGACATGTGCTAACCTGGAGGCCAAGTGCACAAATGCAGCCCAAGGCAAGCCGGAGACAGCCCAGGAAACACATTCCCAAGACTTGCTGCAGGTCTCTGTGGGAACATCCAGTAAACAGCATCTCTCTTCCCCACCTGGACTCTGAAGAAATTGAGAAATAAGATAAATAATGGCAGATGGAAGCCAAAATGTTGCCTTTATCACTGATAGAAGCATAGTTAGAGGACCAGGCTTAATGTGAGGACCCAGTGGGCTAGCCTACTAAGCCCAGAATTCAAGGTGGAATCACCCACAAATCATCCTGGGAGGCTCTGCATGTGGAGGCCAACAGTACAGAGCTGGGTTAATACTGCCCAGACTTACCACGCACGAAAGTCACTCCATCTCAGTGATTTAAGAGGTAGAGAGGGGCCAGGAGCAACTAGGGGGGATTACTTTAATGGTAAATTCCTCCTTGAGGAAACCAGAGAATGGAGAAAGGACCTTCCTTCTAGCAAATCCTAGCCCAAGCCCCTAAATAAGAGGAGATGAGTACAGGGAAAACTGGCCCAGTGGAGAACGGGCATTTCCTGATTTTTGCCCAATATTCCCTTTTGTGCATCATTTTCTTCTCTTTCCCCCCCTCAGATTTTATTGTGTTTTTACAGCTCAAGCTGAGCCGTGCCCATGGCGTTCTCTCAGCTGCCCTCATGCCCTCCTGCAGCCTCACTCTGCCCTGGAAGAGATGGTACTCTGTACTCCTTCCGTCTGCATACTTAAATAAAGACTCCACTTTACGGCTAGCTTTACGACATGTAAACTAAGAGAATATTTAACATCATAGGTGTCAAAACAGGCTAGCTTGAGTTTTATAAAATAACCTAGAATATAATAACTCATTTTCCCGAACTGGTAGAGTGAGAGGCCATCAGAATCAACAGTCACAGTAATGAGAAGTTAGTACAGGTTCTGTAAATATGAAATTTGAATATAAGCATTGAAACCAGAACTGTCCAATAGAATTTTCTGTGATAATTAAAAGTCTATATCTGCACTGTCCAAAGCTGTAGCCACTAGCTTTATGTGGATATTGAGCACTTAATATATGGCTAGTGCAACTGAGAAACCGAATTTTTAACTTCATTTAATTATAATTAAATTTAAATAGCCACATAGGATTTCCCGTTAGCATACCTGGGACACAACCCCAAAATGGTTCCAACTAACGTAAGGATGTTGCATGGGCATCTGGTGGATGCTGTCCAGTCATTAATAATTGAATTAAAACAAACTCATATAAAAATCTGTTCCTAAAACCCCCAATGACTCACTTGAGACTCTAACACACGTAAACAGAGACCTGCCCTCATGGGCGGGATCTGGCCCATAGTAGGGCACCCCACTTTTGGATAAACCTAATGGCCTAAAGACACACACATATACACTGAACGTAGTGCTGTTACATTTGTCTTTGAGTAAGACATGCACATGCCCAAGTAGGTGATTATTAGGTAACTTCTGAGTTAAATTTGTAAAGCCAGTACATCTACAGCCCATCCCAAATTGTCCCTGGTAGGAGAAAGATATCTTAGCTATCAACTGCCACAAAAATTCTGCATAACAAACCTCCCCCAAACTCAGTGGCTTAAAGAAATAAGCATTTATTTAGATCACCGGTCAATGGGTCAGCGATTTAGGCTGGGTTCAGCTGGGTGCTCCTTCTGGTCTCCTCTGGATTCACTCCCATGTCTGGCAGTTATCTGGCTATCAGCTCTGGCAACAGGGGTGCCTGGGCCATGTGACGGTCATTCTCCAGCAGGCCAGCCTGGGCATGTTGTCATGGTGGAAGTAGGGGCACGAGTGAACAATTGCATATCTGCGAGTGCTTCTCAAGCCTCTTGCAGCTATGGGCCAAAGAACAAAAAACACGGGCAATCCCAGAGTCATAATGGGAGATATGGGAAGCTGAGGGCATTACCAGGCTGTGTGGCAAAGGCACATAGGAAAGCAGCAGGAAGGGGTAAAGAAACTGGGGACCAAAATGCAACTAATCTACCACAACCACTGGAGGACAATACCAAGTCCTAGGAAGAAGCCTTTCTTTCTGGGGAAAAAAAGAATCACTGGACTACACCAAATCTTGTTCAAAGATATTCTTAAAATCCCAATAACTTAATTGAGGCCATTAAATGTGTAGAACAGAGATCGGTTCCCACTGTCACGTGCTCCCAAAAGACACGGAGTGGTGATTCTAGGCTATTGCACGGGCCCTGGGTGGGGGACACCACTGAGCAGTTTCTATTAACCTGGTACAGACAAACGTCCTACCTCAAGCAAGGTAATGTGTTAATGAAAAGATTGATGAGGTTGGCTTGTATTTCTGAGTTGATATTATGGTAAAGTTATCTGAAAGAAAGGTGTCAGGTGTTTGAAGAGGGGTGCAATTTCAGTGCTTGCTGTAGGTCCCATTTTCCGTAGATACACCGATGGACGGACTGAGTTAATAGGAACTGCTCAGTGGTTCCACGCGCCCAGAGCCTGTGCAATACCTGCCATACCTTAGTTAAGCCTCTTTCACTGGGGGATCTGGTCCATGTGAGGGCACTCTTATTTTAAGACAGAGCTAAAGAAAGGCTCAAAGACATGCGTATACCTAAAATAGAACAGTTATATTTATCTTTGAGTATATTATATCCATGCCCACGTGGTAACTTTTTGTATTAGGTAAAATATATAAGGTATGCCAGCCCATAAATTAATGAAACTGATTTTGAACAAACAAAATAAAACTGACACACACATACACAGATAAATTTTCTAAGACAAGCAATGTACTTTTTCAATGGTGTTGACAGTATGACATTTTTTAGAATACCTCTTTTATAACTGCTGTCAGAAACAAAGGCACATTCTTTTACTGTCCCATAACATTCAGGATGCTTTCAGCTACAGGCACCAAGAACGGCCACAACTAAAAAGGCTTAAACAGTAAATGGAAACATTATTGCACATACAAGAGGCAGTGCTAGAGAGACCAACCATCTGCTTTGCTCAGGACTGAGGGGTTTCCCAGGACACAGGACCTTCAGTGTTAAAACCAGGAAAATCTTGGACAAACAGGGACGAGATGGCCAGTCCAGAGTTGGTCCTTCCAGAGTTGGGCTCCTTCAGTGGCTCAATGAGTCTTCAAGGACTCAAGGTCTTTCCATCTTCCTAATCTGCCGTCTGAGGTATGCTCTCTGAGGCCAGCTCCCCTTATGGCTGCAAGATGGTGGCAATAGTTTCAGGCAACATCCAGTGGAACTAAAGGAAGCTATTTTCTCCCATACTTCTCTTTGTCTAGAGGGCATATTTTCCAGAGTCCCTCAGTGGACTTCTTCCCCATCTCATTGGTGAGAATTGGCTCAGGTTCAGCAAGAGTCACCCTTTGAGGTCGGGCTGGCCAGGACTGCCTAAACGAGATCTTTGACAGTACAAGCAGGAGAAACACTTGCTTCAGAAGGCTGTCTAGTTAAAGTGTATTATTTGAAGGTGGTGACTGTGTCTTTTGGAGCTCTGGTGGTGCAGTGATTATGCATTTGGCTGCTAACCAAGAGGTCAGCAGTTCGAATCCAACAGCCACTCCTTGGAAACCCTATAGGGCAGTTCTACTCTGTCCTACAGGGTCACTGTGAGTCAGAATTGTCTCAATGGTGATGGGTCTGTTTTCTTTGTTTTGTTTTTGGTTTACTATATCGGGAGAAAGATGTGGCAGTCTGCTTCCATAAAGATTATAGCCTTGGAAACCCTATGGGGCAGTTCTACTCTGTCCTACAGGGTCACTATGAGTCAGAATTCGACCAAATGTCAATAGGTTTGGTTTTTTGGGTTTTGATTACTGTATCTATAAGTAGCCATGGTGGCGCAGTGGTTAAACACTCAGCTGCTAACCAAAAGGTCAGCAGTTTAAACTCAACAGGCCTCTGTGGGAGAAAGATGTGGCAGTCTGCTTCTGTAATGATTTACAGCCTTGGAAACGCTATGGGGCAGTTCTAATATGTCTTCTAGGGTTGCTAGAAGTCGGAATCAACTCGATGGCAACGGGTTTGGGTTATTTTTGACTTTATCTGTATATACATCAAAGAATCCCTAAATTTTAAGGTAAAAAACAGTCTGCAAAAGATCATAATTATTCACTTAAAAGTGAAAATCCTGAATTACACAACAACATGGATGAATCTCAAAAATATAACACTGAGTAGAAAAAGGTGGGAACAAAAGACTACATAAAAACCAAAACCAAACCCGTTGCCATTAAGTTGATTCCGGCTCATAGTGACCCTATTGGACAGAGTAGAACTGCCCTGTAAGGTTTACCAGGAGCAGCTGGTGGATTCGAACTGCCAATCTTTTGGTTTACAGCCAATCTCTTAACCACTACACCACCAGGGCTCCATATGAATTTATACAAAGTTATAAAACAGACAAAACTAATCTATGGTGGAAAGAAATCAGAATAGTGCTTACCTTGAGGTGTGGGTGGACAGGGAAAGGGTCTGAGGAAACTTGCAGTGACGATGAGTATGTGCATTTGTCAAAATTCACCAAAGGGTACACTTTAGATTTGTGTATTTCATTGTATGTAAATTTTATCAAAAAAGGAAAAAAAAAAAAAAACCTCTAAACAAGTATTGAACTCTAGCTAATGACATGCATACTAACGTGTTTAGAGATGAAGTATATTGATGCCTGCAACTTCTTTTGAAACTTCAAAAAATAAGATGGATTGATAGTGGATAGATATGTAATAAAGTAAATACAGAAAAATGTTAATTGTAGAATCTAGGGGGTGGGTATATGGGTGTTCATGGGTCAGCCCAAGATTGATTCATAGACAGATGTCAACATACCTACAGGAAAAGAGAGGAAAGAAGTCATTGGAAATGATTCATAAGAGTTACTGTCAATTAAGAGGAAGAAGTGAACAGGGAGGCCAGACCTTCAGAACACATAGTGTGGTTCACTCTATTCTTTTTAAAGTACATGAAGTACAATAACCCTCATTAAATTCAGTTCCTCTCACAGTTACTCCACCACTTTTCTGTCAGTTTGTTGTCCTGTGGTGGCTTGCATGCTGCTGTGATACTAGAAGCTATGCCACAGGTATTTCAAATACCAGCAGGTTTACCCACGGTAGGCAGATTTCAGCAAAGCTTTCAGACTAAGACGGACTAAGAAGAAAGGCCTGGAAATCTTCTGAAAACTAGCCAATGAAAATCCTATGAATCACAACAGAATCTTATCCAGTATAACTCTGGAAAATGAGCCCCATAGGTTGGAAAGCATTCAAAATACACAGTGGCCACAACAATGGACTCGAGCATACCAATGATTGTGAAGATGACACAGGACTGAGCAACATTTTGTTCTGTTGTACCTGGGTCTCCATGAGTCAGAGTCGCCTTGACAGCAACTAACAACAACACAGTTACTAGGTGCTATCAAACTGGGCACTTTTGCAAGCATTGTTCATAACACACTAAGAATCTCTCTCCCTCTCTATTCTCCTTTCAGCGGCCCCATATCAGTCAGCTAAAACATAATGTGCTGCATAACAAGCCACCATCAAACTCTGGATTACAACAGTAAGCAATTATGTCTTGCTTATATGTTTGCAGAGTGGCTGGGGATTGGCAAATCTAGGCTGGGTTCAGCAGAGCTAGGCTCCAGGCTCCATATGTCTCTCATCCCCCTTGGATCCACATTCTGTTATCAACATTCTCATGATGCTAATAGAAGTACAAGGCCCCCTGCACAAGTGCATTTCAAGATTTTGCTCACATCATCTCTGCTAAATTTCCATTAGCCAAAGCAAATAACACAACTAATCAAAATAATCATTGTCCCCATATACCCAGTCTGGAAATGGACGAGGGTTCAACTCCAGTTCTTTTACACTGCAAGAGATGCTGGGGCTGCCTTGGTTCCAGGGTCTACTGATGTGCTAGAACTCTCTTCCTTGGATGGTCTCTGTGCCTTCCACCAGGCAGTAAAAACAAATCTTGAATATATTACTAGACTAATTCAGGTGGCCTGACCTATTTTGCCTCTTCAGCCTCCCTCAAGGTAGAATCCCAAGGGGACAGTTACAAACTTCCGGCTAAGAGAAGGAATACAAGGCACTTGTTTTTCTGCTTTAGGAGAAGTCAATTAGAGTTTCAATTTCCTCTGCTAAATGTCACCTTTTTACGACATCCTGGAGGGAGAGTTGGCAGCCCTGTCATTAGGAAAAAAAATTCTTTCAGGAAAAGGTTATTGTCTATAAAGACACAGAAGGGCCTGGAGAGCTGAGCTTCCCAGAGCTCTCGGTTTCTGTTTTGAGCTGCACATTTGGCTTTCCCTGTAGCCTCAAGTGAGCCTTTTTAGCTGCCCTGCACCACTTTTTCTACCATTTGCAGAAAGGGATAATAAGACTCGCTGCGGAGTAATGCATAGAAAGTGCTCTGAGAAGCTGGGGGAAGGTAGACGTCTCAAGTGGAAAGCTGTCAGTGCGTTTCTCCTGATCGCCAGATATATCCGGTGTCTGGTGCCCCTCTTTAGAGCATCTGGTCCTTTCTCAGAGAAGTAAGATGAAAGCCAGCGCAAATGGAGCAGAGAGGATCCCTTCCTTTGCCTCTGCTGCAAAGGAGATATGTCAAGTTGAGTGATAAACGATTACTGTTTTTCACTTGTTAACAGTCTGTACCCTATTTTCAAATTAAGGAGCTCATTGTTGGCACGCCTGAAAGGTTAAACGCTCCCACTCCATTGCTACAGTTACTAATTGGCGCTTTATCACAGTTCCTGTGGATGGAACGTCATGTCCTCAAAGCCCATTCTCCATAGACCTGGGTGAGATTTGGAGAGCATCAAGAGTTCCTAGTTAGATTATAAATCACTCTCTTCCCTTTAGGAAGGTATTGTACCTAAAAAGACTCTATCTGTTAATTATCTATTTTTATTTGTAAAATTCTTCTCTTTCAATTACAGGGCGACTCATTTCTCCTTCTCCTGGTATTTCAACCTAGTCTATAACATAAAAAGAGATGGGTAACTGGAAGCCTCTAGATGCTGCAGGTGGTTGTGTTGAATGGCCCCACCTTGGAAAGCAGCTTTCAGTATCTACAAAAATGAGGCATTTTTGTTGAGCATATCTCTGAAAGTGGAATCGCTGGGCCATAGGGGATATTTCTAGGGATATACCCAACAGAAATGCCTACGTATTTTCACAGAAGTCACATATTGGAATGTTTTTAACCAGACAAATCTGGAAACTACACATATACCTATCAACAATAGAATGGATAAATAAATTGCAGTGGATTCACAGAGTAGAATACCATACAGCAATGGGAATTAACAATCTACATCTATACATACAACATGGATGAACCTTACAATCATAATTTTGAGTAAAAGAAGCCAGACACAAGAGTTTCTTCAGCCTGCAGGAGGCTGGTCACGCCCTGCTCCCTGAGTTGTGCACTGGTTGCACAGGTGTGTTCAATTTGTGAAAATGTATTGAGCTACAAATTTATTTTTTAAATAATTTATTATGGGAAATTTTGTTTTATTTTAATCATTTTGCATTGAATTTTTTCATAAATACAGTACACGTGTGTTTGCATTTCTAGACAAAAAGTGTTGCACACATATGACATGTGCCCCGTTCCATATGTATATTATACTTCAAAAAGAAGTTTTTCTATGGATATAGAAAAGTTGCAAGAAAGTATTGGCGAAAGCTTCTGCCCAACTTTCTAGCTCCTCACTCCTTCCCATGGGAAAAGCAGTGCCATGGCTGACTGGGGAGGAGAGAGAAGGAGCTATACCCCATGGAACCCAGATATTCCCTCTTGTATCTGTTCCCGGGCCTTGCCTGACTCTCAGTCTTCACCACCATGACCCAAAACGTGAGGGGCAACAATTCTCCTCTTGTCTGGCCAGGCCAGTGGGCCTGCTCTGCAGACCCAGGCCACCCTTCCATGGCATCTCAGGTCTGTCCTTGGGCACAAAACAGAAAGCCCTGTCTGACTGTCACCCATCCATATCTCCCCTGCATGCATCTATTTCTCATCTGATTCCAAAGATGGAAGGAGAGAGGCATGAATAATTATTACCCTTTAAACTTCAACATCTTTCTTAGCAGTTAAGAATACAAGCAAGAATAAATATATTGCTTTTTTTTTAATGGAGCATTAAGACCACAGGCTGTGAGTTCTTAATGCTTGAATCTGAGGTGATAATGACCACTTCTTTGGAACAAAACCAACTGGATAATTAGGAAGGAAGAATGAGATTATATAATCTCTTTTCTAGAATATTTCCCTGCACCAATTGAAGAAATGTTATGTATGCTGTCCCTTGGGTGGAGATTTAGAGTGAGTTTAATGTAATGTCAGAGATTATCCCTTTGCTAAGTTAGACATCACAGTCACCAATTGTCATAAATGGCCACAATATTTTGTTGCTCTTCTCGTCAAGAAGAGTATTCCATTTCTCCATCCCTTGAATCTGGGCCCAGCCATGGAACTTGCTCTAGTCAATGGGACATTAGTACACACAAGGACAGCAGAAGCTTGAAAAGTGCTTCACATTTGCACATGCCTTCTTTTGCTATTGGGAACCCTCCTCCCAGCACACGAAGAAGCCTGCACTAGCCTGCTGAAGGAAGAAAGGCCCCATGGAGAGACACTCCAGCCATCCCAGTCAAGGCCCCAGACATAGAAGGGAAGTCATCCAAGACCACCCAGCCCTGCAAGAGCAGACCAGATGAGAAGAGTCACCTAGACAACCCACAGAATCATGAGAAATAAAAAATGTGTTTTATTCTCCCTTTTAGCTCAGTAATGAAGTCACTCCTGAGGTTCACCCTTCAGCCAAAGATTAGACAGGCCTATAAAACAAAATGAGACCAAAGGGGTACATCAGCCCAGGGTCAGGGACTAGAAGGCAGGAGGGGACAGGAAAGCCTGTAACAGGGAAACCAAGTTTGAGAAGGGGAGAGTGTTGACATGTCGTGGGGTTGGTAACCAATGTCACAAAACAATATGTGTACTAATTGTTTAATGAGAAGCTAGTTTGTTCTGTAAACTTTCACCTAAAGTACAATAATTAGAAGGAAATAAATGTGTGTTATGCTAAGATACTATGTTTGAGGGTAGCTGTTTACATAGCAAAAGCTAACTGATATGCTGGGTCAAACCCTTGGGTGGGGAGAAGAATCAAAGGCAAACCAAATCTCCATCACCTCAAAACTCAGATACACAAATGAGAAAATACACATAAACAGCAGCCATGGAATTCAAGAATGGCATGTTGGTTTAAACCAAGCAACAGGCTGAACCGAACATTTTATGCAAGAGGACACACTCGACAGGCCCCATTGCAAGCTACTTTAGATTCTTCTTTATTTTTAGAGGAAGCAATTCCTTGCACTGAGGACTGGCGGCAAAATTTCCTATTTCTACAGGCCTCAAAAGTGGAACATAAGATAATGAACACAATTCCAATGTTTACTTTTAAAAAAGCAGAGAGTCCAAGGTGCTTCTACCTGGACAATTGAACATGTACCCATCCTGCTCCAAGCACTTGATTAAATACAGGCCAGTCATGATCATCAGCACCAAAGCAGGGATGAAAAGGCAACAGGAAGTACTGAAATAATGGATTATCCATAAATAAGTTATTTGGTCCTTTGGAAAGAGTGAACGCACCATTCCCCTGCCACCTCCCTCCCACCCACGTTGTTTTCTCTCTTCCTCTTCCCCTGCACATCAGCAAACACAATGTTGGGCCCCCATCTCTTTTTAAAAGACCCTAATATTGCAAGGATTTCTCTGGATCTTAGATATAATGTTCTGAAAATATTGCCTTGGAAGGTAAAACAAGAAAATTCTCTGTAGGAGGCGGAGCCAACATGGCGACATAGACAGACGCATCATAACCCCTCTGCAGCAAAGACTCGAAAAACTAAGTAAAACAGATACAAATGTCAGTCCTGGAACCCTAACCATCAAATGAAGGGATAAAGAAATAGATCAAACACTGAATGGAAGAACAAACTGAAGGAAAACAGAGAATAAGCAGAGAAACAGAGTGGAGGTCCCCTGACAACTAACACAGCATAGCATCACCATCTTGGAAAACAGCCAGCAACAACCCCAGATAGGGAGTACAGGAAGGCAACTTCATGGAGCCCCCAACAAGGAACAGAGCACCTGGTAACCAGAGAAACACACTATCCCACCCCTCACCCTTCTGCCCTGTACACCTCCTCTACCCCTCCCAGTGGGCAACTCCAAGCTGTCTTGGCTTGAGAGATAATGGCCCCCTGCCAGCCCAGGTCCACCCTGCCCCCACCTGCTGGCTCCTGCCACATGATTTTTTCCCCTTTCCTCTTTTTCTTTCTCCCTCTTACCTGGCCCATACCTCATCTCTACCATTTTCCACCAGGCCACACTGTATCACCTTGGCTAGACAAGGCTAAAGACACCAGCCTACTGCCAGCCAGGGTCTGCCCTGTGCCCAGCTGCCAGCTCCTGCCACACTATTTTTTTCCCCTTTCTTCCTTTTCTTTCTCTCTCCCACCTAAGCTGTACTCACCTCTACCCATTCCTGCCAGGCCACACAGCTGCTTGGCTAGATGGGTACCAGCCAACTGCTACACCAGGTTCACTCTGCCCCACTCGATGGCTCCCACCACACAATTTTTTTTCTTTTCTATCTCTTTTCTTTTCTCTCTTTCCGCCACCTAGTCCTATACCCCACCATCCCTTACTGCCAGCCCTTGCCGTGCCATTGCAGCTAGAACATCTCTGGCTCAGGCCCGCCCTTGCAACAGGCATGGTTTGCACCTCCCCTCCCACAACTCAACCAGCTGCTGAACGGATGGAAGCGAGCCTGCACCACTCCCCATCTGACACTCCTGCCTATCTGGCAAGAGGCTGTGAATGCTCCCACACTGCTGGCCCAACATCAGGAGACAGACAGTGCCCACCCAGTCCACCCTCAGCCACCTTGCCAAACCAGTGTACAGTTAAGCAGGCTCACCATGCTTGCTGACGCTCTGCCCACCCAGACAATATGGTGAGAGCTATTATGTCCACAGACAAACAAGCAGTAAAGCATGCCTACCTAGTCTGCCCAACCTGTAATATCAAAACAAAACAAAGAAGCAGGGTGAAACAAACAAATATACAATCAATAAATAAAGAAAATAATATCTTAATGTCTTGGAGACAGCAGATAATATCAAAACGCATAAAAAGGCAGAACAAGATGGCTCCAGCAAGTGACCAAAATAAAGAATCAGATGACCTTCTGGTAGAAAGAAAGGCAGTGTAACTACATGATAAGGAATTCAAAAGACTAATATTTAGGGCTCTCCAAGAGATTAGGATAGAGATCAAGGAAAACACAGACAAAACCAAGGAAAAAATAGACAAAATCATGGAAAACACAGAAAAAAACATAGCCAAAATCAAGGAAAACACAGACAAAGCAATAGAAGAATTCAGGAAAATAACATAAGAACAAAATGTCAAAATAAATAAACAATTAGAAATCTTACAAAAACAGCAGCTAGAAATCCAAAAGATAAAAACAAAATTTCAGAATCACTCAATAGACAATTATAGAAGAAAATTTTTGAAACACTGAAAGATAGAATCAGTGAGATTGAAGACAAAATTCAGGGACACCACTTTATTTGAGGAAAAATCAGAGAAAAGAATAAAGAAAAATGAAGAAAACTTAAGAATTATGTGGGACACAATCAAGAGCAAAAATTTTCACGTGATCGGAATTCCAGAACAGTGGTAGAAAACACAGACAAGATTGGTGAGGATTTGCTGACAGAAAACTTCCCCACTATCACGAAAGATGAAAAGCTGACCATCCAAGATGTTCAATGACCCTATATAGGATAGACCCCAAAAGAAAGTCACTAAGACATATCATAATCACACTTGCCAAAACCAAAGAAAGAAGTCTGACAGCAGCTTGAGAAAGACGAAAATTCACTTACAAAGGGGAAACAATAAGACTAAACTCTGATTACTCAGCAGAAACTGTGCAGGCAAGAAGGCAACCAGATGACATATATAAAACCATGAAAGAAAAACCTGCTAATCAAGAATAATACATCTTGCAAAACTCTCTCAAAGACCGTGGTGAAAGTAGGACATTTTCAGATAAATAGAAATTGAGGGAATTTGTAAAAACTAAACCAAACTTTCAAGAAATATTAAAGGTAGTCTTCAGTTAAAGAACCAACAATATCAGATAACAAATGGAGTCTAGGACACAGGACAGTGTCAGCCAAATGCCAACCTCTGTTAAGTATTCTCAATAATAAAAGAAAGCTAAAAGACTTAAAACAGGGAACAGAGACATCAGTCTGTAAATAGTGACAATATCAAAACAATAAAAGAAGGAATAAACAGTGTAGGTATAGAACTTTGAAACAGAGGGGAAGTCAAGGTGATATCAAGTAATAAAAGACTGGTTCAAACTTAGGAAGATAAGAGTAAATTTCAGGGCAACCACAAAGAAAGTTAGCAAACCTACTCATCAGAACAAAAAAGAAGAAAAATACAAAATCTCAGTAAGCACAAAATCTATAATAATGAAGGAAAAGAAAAGAAAATCCACAAACAAAAGGAAATCAGCTTGGGATAGTAAGGAACAAAGGCAACATCAGCACCACGAAAAGAAACTACAATAGGACAGCAATAAATTCATACCTGTCAATAATCACACTGCATGTAAACGGTTTAAATACACCTGTAATAAGACAGAGAGTGGCAGAATGGATAAAAAACCACAACCCCTCAATAAGCTCTCTACAAGAGACACACCTTAGACTCAAAGACATAAATATATTAAAAATTAAAGGAGAGAAAAAATATATGAAGCAAACAATAAACAAAAAAGGACAGGAGTGGCAATATTAATCTCAAATAAAATATATTTTAAGGCAAAATCCACAATAAAAGACAAGGAAGAACATTAGATAATGATTAAAGGGACAATCAGCCAAGAAGACATAACCTTAATAAATATCTACACTCCCAGTGACAGGGTTCCAAAATACATAAAACAAACTCTAACAGCACTAAAGAGAGAAATACACAGTTCCACAATAATAGTAGGAAACTTCAACAAACCACTCTCGATAAAAGATAGAACATCTAGAAAGAAACTCAACACAGATATAGAAGATTTAAAGGCCAAAATCAACCAGCTTGACCTCATAGACATATATAGAGCACACCACCCAACAGCACCAAAGTATACATTCTTTTCCAATGCACATGGAACACTCTATAGAATAGACCACATTTTAGGCCACAAAGCAACCCTCAATAAAATCCAAAACATTGAAATAATACAAAGCATTCTCTCTGATAAAAACCATAAAAAACAAAAATTAATAAAAAAAAAAAAAAAAAAAAAAATCAAATACATGGAAACCAAATAACACCTTGTTTAAAAACTACTAGGTAATGGAAGACATCAAAAAGGGAATAAAAAAATTCCTACAATTAAATGAGAATGAAAACACATCATACCATAAACTTTTAGAAATAGCAAAGGCAGTGCTCAGAGGGCAATTTATAGCAATAAATGCACACATCAAAAAAGAAGAACAAGCAAAAATCAAAACATTATCCATACAACTCAAAAAAACAGAAAAATAACAGCAAAAGAAGCCCACAGTCACCAGAAGAATGAAAATAATAAAGATTAAAGCAGAAATAAATGAAACAGAGAACAGAAAAACAACAGAAGGGCTCAACAAGACTAAAAGTTGTTCATTTGAAAGATCAACAAAATCAACAATCCACTGGCCAAACTGACAAAAGAAAAAGGAAGCAAACAACCCAAATAAGAAATGAAATGGGGGACGTTACAACAGATCTAACTAAAATAAAAAGGATCATAACAGAGTACTACAAAAAATAGTACTCCAACAAATTTGAGAACCTAGAGGAAATGAACAAATTTCGAGAAACATACTACCTACCTAAACTAACACAAACTGAGGTAGAAAATCTGAACAGACACATAACAAGAGAAGAGATTGAAGAGATATAAAAAATAAATAAAACTCGCAACAAAAAGAAAGCCCCCTGGCCCAGACGGCTTCACTAGAAACTTTACCAAACATTCAGAGAATAGCTCACACCAGTAGTACCGAAACTATTTCAGAGGTTAGAAAAGAAAGGAATACTCCCAAATTCATTCTATGAATCTAGAATAACTGTGATACCAAATCCAGGCAAAGAAACAACAACAACTACAACAAAAAGAAAATTACGAACCAATATCTCTCATGAATATAGATACAAAAATTCTCAATAAAATTCTAGCCAATAAAATTCAGCATCATATAAAAAATAAAATAAAATACCAGGCCAAGTGGGATTCATACCATGTATGCAAGGGTAGTTCAACATTAGAAAATCAATCAAAGTAATCTACCACATCTATAGGACAAAAGAAAAGAATCACATGATCATCTCATTTGATGCAGAAAAGACATTTGATAAAGTCCAACACTCATTCCTGATAAAAACTTCCCATAAAATAGGAATAGAAGGGAAATTCCTCAACATAATAAAGGGCATCTACACAAAACCAACAGCCAACATCATTCTCAACAGAGAGAGACTGAAAGCATTCCCCCTGAGAATGGGAATAAGATAAGGATACCCTTTATCACCACTCCTGTTTAACATAGTGCTGGAAGTCCTAGCTAGAGCAACAAGATAAGAAAAAGATATAAAGGGCATCCAAATTGGAAAGGAATAAGTAAAACTATCCCTATTCACAGATGATATGATCCTATACATAGAGAACTCCAAAGATTTCACAAGAAAACTACTGGAACCAATAGAAAGATTCAGCAGAGTAGCAGGATACAAGATAAATATACAAAAATCAGTTGGATTCCTATACACCAGCAAAGAGAACTTCAAAAAGGAAATCAGAAAAACAATACCATTTCTAATAGCTCCTAAAAAGATAAAATACTTAGGAATAAATCTAACCTGGGATGTAAAAGACTTATACAAAGAAAACTACAAAGCACTATTGCAAGAAACCAAAAGAGACCTACATAAACGGAAAAACATACCATGCTCATGGATAGGAAGATTCAACATTGTGAAAATGTCAATCCTACCCAAAGCAATCTACAGATATAATGCAATCCCAATCCAAATACCAACAATATTGTTTAACAAGATGGAAAAACTAATCAACATTATATGGAAAGGAAATATGCCCAGGATAAGCAAAGAATTATTGAAGAAAAAGAACAAAGTAGGAGGCCTCACACTACCTGATCTCAGAACCTACTATACAGCAAGGTAGTAAAAGAGCCTGCTACTGGTACAAAGACAGACACATGGACCAATGGAACAGAATTGAGAAACCAGATGTAAATCCATTCACTTATGGTCAACTGATCTTTGACAATGGCCCGAAGTCCATTAAATGGGGAAAAGACAGTCTCTTTAATAAATGGTGCTGGCTTAACTGGATGTCCATCTGTAAAAAAATGAAACATATCTCACACCAGACACAAAAACTAACTCAAAATGGATTAAAGACCTAAATATAAAATCTAAAATGATAAAGATATGGAAGAAAAAAAAATATAGACAACATTAGGGGCCCTAATACACAACATAAATAGAATACAAACCATAATTAACAATGTACAAACAACAGAAGAGAAACTAGATAACCAGGATCTTCTAAAAATTAAACACTTATGCTCATCAAAAGACTTCATCTAAAGAGTAGAAAGAGAACCTACAGACTGGGAAAAAATTTTTGACTATGGCATAACCCAATTAAAAAATG
This sequence comes from Trichechus manatus latirostris, assembly GCF_000243295.1. NCBI lineage: Eukaryota > Metazoa > Chordata > Mammalia > Sirenia > Trichechidae > Trichechus > Trichechus manatus. The sequence continues at coordinate 9,460,876 of NW_004443978.1, forward strand.
TGCAAAGGATATGAACAGGCACCTCACCAAAGAAGACATTCGGCAGCTAACAGACACATGAGGAAATGCTTGTGATCACTAGCCATCAGAGAAATGCAAATCAGAACTACATTGAAGTATCATCTCACCCCAACATTACCGACACTAATAAAAAAAAAGAAAATAACAAATGTTGGAGAGGTTGTGGGGAGGTTGGAACTCTTACACACTGCTGGTGGGAATGTAAAATGGTACAACCACTTTGGAAAATGATATGGTGCCTCCTTCAAAAGCTAGAAATAGAAATACCAAGTGATCCAGCAATCCTACTCCTAGGAATATATCCTAGAGAAATAAGAGCTACCACACAAATAGATGCATGCACACTCATGGTCATTACAGCATTATTCACAATAGCAAAAAGATGGAAAGAACCTAAGCACCCATCAACAGATGAACGGATAAACAAATTATGGTACAAACACACAATGGAATACTATGCAACCATAAAGAACAATGATGAATCTGTGAAACATCTCATAACATGAATGTATCTGTAGAGCATTATGCTGAGTGAAATAATGACAAAAGGACAAATACTGTATGAGACCACTATTATAAAAACCCAAGAAAAGGTTTACACACAGAAAAAAAAATGTTTGATGGTTATGAGTGAGGGGAGGGAAGGGAAGGGGAAATTACTAACTAGATAGTAGACAAGTGTTAACTTTAGTAAAGGGAAAGACAACACATTATATAGGGGAAGTCAGCAGAACTTGACCAAGGCAAAGTCACAGAAGCTTCCTAGACACATCCAAATACCTTGAGTGACTGAGTTATGGAGGCTGAGTGCTGGGGACCATGGTCTCAGGGGACATCTAGGTCAATTGGCATAATATAGTTCATTAAAATAATGTTCTACATCCTACTTTGGTGAGAAGTGCCTGGGGTCCTGAAAGCTTTCGAGTGGTGATCTAAGATACATCTATTGGTCCCAGCACATTCAGAGCAAAGGAGAATTAACAAAACAAAAAACACAAGGAAACTATTAGTCCAAAGGACTAATGGACAAAATGAACCACAGCCTCCACAAGTCTGAGTCCAGAACTAGATGGTGCCCTGCTACCACCACAGACTGCTCTGACAGGGATCACAATGGAGGATCCTGGGCAGAGCAGGAGAAAAATGTAGAACAAAATTCAAATTCACACACACAAAAAAAGACCAGACTCAATGGTCTGACAGAGACTGGAAGAAACCCCTACATTATGGCCCCTGGACAGCCTGCTAACTCAGAACTGAAGCCATTCGCAAAATCCACCTTTCAGCCAAATATTAGACAGACCTATAAAACAAACAATAACACATGTGAGGAACGTGCTTCTTATTTCAATCAAGTGTACGAGACCAAATGGGCAACACCCGCCCAAAAGCAAAGACAAGAAGGCAGGAAGAGACAGGAAAATTGGACAAATGGACACTGAGAACCCAGGTGTAAAGGGAAAGCGGAAGAGTGCTGACACATTGCAGGGATTGCAACTAAGGTCATAAAACAATTTGTGTTTAAAATTTTTGAATGAAAAACTAATTTGCACTGTAAACTTTCACCTAAGACCCAATAAAAAATAACTCCCTGTAAATGAAAAACTGAAGTTGGAGTCCTGAGGTCAGATTCCAGCCCCAGCAAGATACGGATCTTGGCTAGTGTGCAGGCAGAAATATTCATCTGTTATTGTTAGCTCTGCAACAGAATTTGGAAGGCAAGGAGGAAGTGTTGTGGAGGATACAGAGCACAGCTTATAACAGAGGGAGCTGGCAAGGATTTGAAATTAGTGCAGTCTCCTGAATTGATAAGAATTCCATCAGGGCAGTTAATTAGCCGCTAACCATATGGCTCTTGTCTTTGCATGTGCTCCCTAACTCGACATGAAAATGATGACTAAATTACAGAATGAACCTGAATTTGAACTTTTATACCTGAGCTATTTCATTAATATTCTCTCCTTTTCCTGGGTCAATCCAGGGATGTGAAGAAATTTATCCTGCCCACATTCCATTCATCCATCTGAGGAGAGGCTAGGGACACTTAAGGAAGCTACATCAATAAATTCTGAGAGGGTTTTCTAGTTTAAATCAAATAATACCTTAAAGGATACACTTCCCTAAATTCTTTGTAACAACATACGTCAACAAGAATAAGGAGTTGGACTCAAAGACAATGTTAAAAAGAAAAAAAAAAATTTTTTTAGTGTGATGCAATATGTTTTTAATATATATGTGTATATTAATATCTTACCACCACTCAAAGTCACATTTAAATATTGGCGCATTTTTAAAAAAATTATATTGTATCTTTTACCAACATCAATGAAGTGCTGACAAAACCAGGTGCTGGCAAGAATACAAAGCAATTGGAACTCTCATACCCTACTGATGGGAGCGCAAAATGGTACAGCACTTTGTTTCCCAGAAAGCCTGTTGTTACACATTTACTATACAGCACTGGGGAGTTAGTTAGTGTCTATATCAGGCAAAGTTCTTAGTTGCAAACAACAGGATTCACTCTAACTAGTTTAAGAAGAAAAAGTTTATTCCATTAGGTATCTTACTGAATTTCCATGGGGTCAGGAACGAAGCTTGGGCGCTACATGCCCAGGAGCAATGCAGCCAGGAGATATGCAGAAACCCCACTGCTGCCAACACTGACTTTAGGGGATTAGAGGGTAGAAGCTCAACCTCTGCTGCCCCAGAAGAACCAAATTTCTCTGACACAAGATCCATCATCCCTGTGGTCATCCACGTGGTCATTCACATGGAGCATGAATTCCATGAGCATCCACCATCTCACATTGCTCACTCCGAACTTCCATATCTCATGTAGATGGATCTGCCCGATGAAATTTAATTGAATGTGTCACCCCAGCTGCACAGAAATCTGAGAAAAGTCATTTTTACCTTCTAGATTATACAGTACAGGAAGACATGCTGTACAGCAATTGAAATGGATGCTGAGTAAGCCAATATGTAGTATCTGCATAGGGAGGACAGGTTGAGTCCAGAGAATTTGGATGCAGAATTCTCACAGGCAATTGGCAAACATCAGTAGCAAAGACCTAGGTTGAGGAGTTACCCACAGGGAGGTGAGGACTGAAATCATGACAGGGGCTAAAATGACTCAGAAAGGATGTTGAGAAAGAAACATAGTGAACAAAAGACCAAAGAATTGAGAACCCAGATGTAAATCCATCCACTTATGGTCAACTGATCTTTGACAATGGCCCAAAGTCCATTAAATGGGGAAAAGACAGTCTCTTTAACAAATGGTGCTGGCATAACTGGAACACCTGCATTTAAGATGTTAAGTTTGAAGAGGCCTCGGATAAGTAAAGCATTACTGAAGAAGAAGTACAAAGTGGGAGGTCTCACGCTACCTGATTTTAGAACCTGTTATACTGCCACAGTAGTCAAAACAGCCTGGTACTGGTACAACAACAGATACATAGACCAATAGAACAGAATTGAGAACCCAGACGGAAATTCATCCTCCTATGAACAGCTGATATTTGACAAAGGCCCAAAGTCTATTAAATGGAGAAAAGACAGACTGTTTAACAAATGGTGCTGGCATAACTGGATATCCATCAGCAAAGAAATGAAATAAGACTCATACCACACACTGTGCACAAAAACTAATGCAAAATGAATCAAAGACCTAAATATAAAATCAGAAACGATAAAGATCATGGAAGAAAAAATAGGGACAATGCTAGGAGCCCTAATACATGGCATAAACAGAATACAAACCATAAGTAACAATGCACAAAGAAGAGAAACTAGATAACTGGGAGCTCCTAAAAATCAAACACTTATGCTCATCAAAAGGCTTCACCAAAAGAGTCAAAAGACAACCTACAGACTGGGGGAAAAAAAAAATTGGCTACAACAAATCCTATCAGTGTCTAATCCCTAAAATTTATAAGATACTGCAAAACCTCAACAACAAAAAAACAAATAACCCAATTAAAAAATGGGCAAAGGATATGAACAAGCACTTCACCAAAGAAGACATTCAGGCAGCTAACACATACATGAGGAAATGCTCATGATCATTAGCCATTACAGAAACGCAAACCAAAATTATCATGAGATACCATCTCACCCCAACAAGGTTAGCATTAATCCAAAAAACAAAATAATAAATGCTGGAGAGATTGTGGGGAGATTGGAACTCTTACACACTGCTGGTGGGAATGTAAAATGGTACAACCACTTTGTAAATTGATTTGGAGCTTCCTTAAAAGGTTAGAAATAGAAGTACCATACGATCCAGCAATTCCACTCCTTGGAATATATCCTAGAAAAATAAGAGCCATCACACTAATAGATATACGCACACCCATGTTCATTGCAGCACTGTTCACAAAACAGCAATAAAGATGGAAACAACCTAGGTGCCCATCAGCAGACGAATGGATAAAAAAATTATGGTATATTCACACAATGGAATACTACACAATGATAAGAACAACAGTGAATTCTCGAAGCATTACATGGATGAATCTGGAAGGCATTACGCGAGTGAAATTAGTCAGTTGCAAAGGACAAATATTGTAGGAGATCACTATTATAAGAACTCAAGAAAAGGTTTAAACATAGAAGAAAACATTCCTTGATGGTTACGGGGTGGGGAGGAAGGGAGAGGGGAACTCACTAACTAGATAGTAGCTAAGAATTAGGTGAAGGTGGAACTTCCAGACTAAGACAGACTAGGAAGAAGGATCCGGCAGTCTACCAACATAAACGGCGACTATACACATGGACCTCACCAGATGGAATACACAGGAATCAAATCAACTATATCTGTGGAAAGAGACGATAGAAAAGCTCAATATCATCAGTCAGACCAAGGCCAGGGGCTGACTGTGGCACAGACTATCAACTGCTCATACACAAGTTCAAGTTGAAACTGCAGAAAATTAGAAAAAGTCCACAAGAGCCAAAGTACGGCCTTGAGTATACCCTACCTGAATTTAGAGCCCATCTCAAGAATAGATTTGAACCGTTGAACACTAATGACCAAAGACCAGACGAGCTGTGCAACGACATCAAGGACATCATACATGAATAAAGCAAGAGGTCTTTAAAAAGACAGGAAGGAAAGAAAGAAAAGACCAAAATGGATATCAGAAAAAACTCTGAAACTTGCTCTTGAATGTTGAGCAGCTAAAGCAAAGGAAGAAATCATGAAGTAAAAGAACTGAACAGAAGATTTCAAAGGGTGGCTCGAGAAGACAAAATAAAGTATTATGATGACATGTGCAAGGAGCTGGAAGTAGAACACCAAAAGGGAAGAACACACTCAGGGTTTCTAAACTGAAAGAATTGAAAAAATTCAAGCCCCAAGTTGCAATAGTGAAGGATTCTATGGGGAAAATATTAAACAATGCAGGAAGCATCAAAAGAAGATGGAAGGAATACACAGAGTGATTATACCAAAAAGAATTCATCGACGTTCAGCCACTTCAAGAGGTAACATATGATCAGGAACGGATGGAACTGAAGGAAGAAATCCAAGCTGCGCTGAAGGCATTGGCAAAAAAGAAGGCTCTGGGAATTGGCAGAATACCAGTTTAGATGTTTCAACAAACAAATTCAGTGCTGGAAATGCTCACTAGTCTATGCCAAGAAATTTGGAAGACAGCTACCTGGCCAACCGACTGAAAGAGATCCATATTTATGCCTATTCCCAAGAAAGGTGATCCAACCGAATGCAGAAATTATCAAACAATATCATTAATATCACACACAAGTAAAATTTTGCTGAAGATCGTTCAAAAGTGGCTGCAGCAGTATAACAACAGGGAACTGCCAGAAATGCAGGCTGGATTCAGCAAAGGATGTGGAACCAGGGATATAATTGCTGATGTCAGATGGATCCTGGCTGAAAACAGAGAATACCAGAAGGATGTTTACCTGTGTTTTATTGACTATGCAAAGGCATTCAATTGTGTGGATCATAACAAATTGTGGATAACATTGTGGAGAACGGGAATTCCAGAACACAAAATTGTGCTTATGAGGAATGTGTACACAGATCAAGGGCCAGTTGCTCTGACAGAACAAGAGGATACAGCATGGTTTAATGTCAGGAAAGCTGTGCATCAGGGTTGTATCTTTCACCATACCTATTCAATCTGTATGCAGAGCAAATAATCCAAGAAGCGGGACTATATGCAGAAAAACAGGGCACCAGGATTGAAGGAAGACTCATTAACAACCTACGTTATGTAGATGACACAACCTTGCTTGCTGAAAGTGAAGAGGACTTGAAGCACTTACTGGTGAGGATCAAAGAGCACAGCCTTCAATATGGATTACACCTCAACATAAAGAAAACAAAAATCCTCACATCTGGACTAATAAGCAACATCATGATAAACAGAGAAAAGATCGAAGTTGCCAAGGATTTCTTTTTACTTGGATCCACAATCAACACCCATGGAAGCAGTGGTCAAGAAATCAAAAGACGCGTTGCATTGGGCAAATCGGCTGCAAAAGACCTCTTTAAAGAGTTGAAAAGCAAAGATGTCACCTTGAAGACTAAGGTGCGCCTGACCCAAGCCATGGTATTTTCAATCGCATCATATGCATGCAAAAGCTGGACAATGAATAAGACCGAAGAAGAATTGACGCCTTTGAATTATGGTGTTGGTGAAGAATATTGAATATACCATGGACTGCCAAAAGAAGGAACAAATCTGTCTTGGAATAAGTACAGCCAGAATGCTCCTTAGAAGCAAGGATGGTGAGACTACATCTCACATACTTCGGACATGTTATCAGGAAGAATCAGTCCCTGGAGAAGGACATCATGCTTGGTAAAGTACAGGGTCAGCGAAAAAGAAGACACTCAACGAGATGGACTGACATAGTGGCTGCAACAATTAGCTCAAGCATAACAACGATTGTGACCATGACGCAGGACTGGGCAGTGTTTCTTTCTGTGGTACATAGGGTCCCTATGAGTCAGAGCTAACTCGACGGCACCTAACTACAACAACAACACAAGACATAAAATGATGCTTGTGAAGAGTGTGCTTCTTAGTTTAAGCAGATACACAAGACTAAATGGGCAGCTCCTGTCCAGAGGAGAGATGAGAATGCAGAAAGGGATAGGGTCTGGTTGAATGGACATGGGAAATCCAGGGTGGAAAGGAGGAATGTGCTGTCACATTATAGAGATAGCATCTAGGGTCACATAACAACTTGTGGATAAATTTTTGTATGAGAAACTAACTTGAGCTGTAAACTTTAACCTAAAGCACAATTTAAAAAAAGAAGTTAGGTCTGGCAGAACAAAAGTTAACCTAAAACTATATTTTGCATGAAGGAGGGAAAAAAAGTTTTTTGTTTTTTGTTTTTTTTTTAAATAATTGTTTTCATTCTTAGGGACACAGCAGAGTCATTGAGACAGACTGATGCTGTTCACACATATGTCACTGTCAGGCTCAAAAGATCCAAATAAGTTCACACAGGTAGTGGTTAGAAGCCAGAGGACAAGTGATGATTTTCCCTGCCTAGACCTCTCCCATTTTTTATCACAGGACCTTACTTTTTCTTTGCAATGCTACCCTATCCCCACCCCGTGTGGTTTTATCCTACCCAAGCAGTGAGAACATGTCCCAAATCAGGCTGTAATCTCTTAGCATCAGACATTATTTAACTTCAGGAAGAGGGATGAGACTTAAGCACTAAGTTGATGCCTATGAGGTGGAGGTCAGACATACATCCACTCCCCAAATTTTTCACCATTTCTGACACCAGCCGTTCCATCCCTCCATCCCCCACCCCACCCCTCACCCCCGCTGCCTCACAGCACTCTCTACTTCTCTGCTGGGTTTACTAATTCCTTGCAATAGCCACACAGAACTCACAGACCATACTCACAGTTATATGGTTTATTGGGGAAGTAACAGGCTACAACACAGGATCAGGATCAACTTGGAAGTAACAGGATACAACTCAAGAGACAGGATACAGTTCTTCTATAAGGACAGCTTTCAACCAACACTGCTCTCAGCTTCTTCTTAGCCATGCCCGCAGGAAGGTCTTCTATCAGCCATGCCCTCTATCAGAACTCCTCTCAGCTGTGCCTGTGACCACGCTTCCTCTTGGCTGTGCCCGCCAAGGGGACTCCTCTCAGACTCTGCCCTTTTTAGGCAAGTGTTACAGCTCTTTAACTCTGCTGACAAATGCCCGGAGACATCCCACTCTGCCAACAAGCCTCCTGCCTGAGGTACTCAGTTCTCTCTCACTCCATGGGTAAGCAAGCCAACTGCAGCCACCTCACGCTGGTCTGTTGGTTCCCACCACTCATACTACTGTCTCTGTATCTCTGCCACTGAGCTCTGCTGTGGCTGCTGCCGTTTCTTGCTGTCTCATACCACCTCCAGTACTATAGCTCTCTCTCTCCTGTGTCTAGGCAGTTCTCAGAACAGGGACCCCAGGTCCAAAAGACACACTTCACGCCAGACTCTTCATGATGGTAGTGAGGTCTCCCTAAACCTCTGTGCAATTAGTTGTTATATAAGCCTACTTCTTGTCAATTTCAAGTCATCATTTTCCCACCAGACCAAAAACTGATCAATCCCCTTGGTAGGCCACAGTCACTTAATTTGCATAGTAATCAACCAATTCCCATAAGGTCACTTATTCCTACTGGGTGGTTTTGTGCACCCTATTTCCATAGTAGACTAACCAATTTCTGTGCAAGATTGTGGTCTAGCCAATCATTTTGGCAGAAATACCATATTTTATGCAAATAACACATGCTTTCTGCATTTGTTTGCTGGCTGCACTCTCCCCCTATGAGGCATCCTCACAAGCATGCTATGCTAATTTTTCTCCACAGTAACGTGAAAAAAAGAACTGGCATAGCAGCACCTATGAAGATACCTCACAGGGGAAGGGTGCAGCCAGCAAATAAATGCAGAAGCTATGTGTTATTTAAGTAAAAATACAGTACAAACCCAAGACCAGAAAAGCCATATATAAAGAGAAACTCATTGCACTGCACAGCACACCTTGGTCTTTTTTGGTCCTGGTTTCTTATACATACTTAACATTTGGTGGGTTACTTCCTTCTCCCAACATTTTACCAGTCCAAGTGAGTCATTGGCAGTTAGTCCTTCAGTAGGGCAAAAACTTCTTTCAGGGTGAGGTCACTCAGGTACCAGCCATTCAGGTCTGCTGCAGGCGCCCATCTGACCTGGTGAGGCTCTCCAAAAGTCATCTTGCCTTCACCTTTCCTGGCCTCTGATAAAATTTAACTGAGGGAATATTAGTCCCTTGCTCTGAGCCTCTCCAGGTGTCTTAGGCTGGGTTCTCTAGAGAAGGAAGCCCAGTAAAGCACATAAATATATATAGAAAGAGATTTACATCAAAGAAACAGCTCACGCGATTGTAGAGGCTAGAATGTCCCAAGTCCATGGATTAGGATAGAGACTTCTCTCGATTCACGTAGCTGCAGGGGCTGGTGAACTCAAGATCGGCAGGTTGGAAAGCAGGACTCTGCTCACAGGCTGTGAAGATTGACGAATCCCAGGATCGGCGGATAAGCTGCAAGCTCAAGTCCCAAGAACCCGAGGTCAGACGAACAGGAGGTAGCTGCAGGATCCAGAGCGAGCAAAAGGCCAGAACGTCTGCTTATATTCAGATGCAGGCCACACCCCCAAGGAAACTCCCTTTCAACTGATTGGCTACTCACAGCATATTCAATCATGGGAGTGATCACATAAAAACACTGAAAATCATGGCCCAGCTAAGCTGACACACAGTCTTAACCATCACGGTCCACCCCTTGTCAACTAGGCACAAGTACACATCTCCTTAAACTATACATAATCTCTGAATAAAGACAATTATAAAGTCATACTTGCACCTAACATGATACAACTAATGTGTACAATAAAAATGCACTAGCCCCGTTCACATCTTGTATTTTATAAGTGAAGGAAACAAAGCAGAAATACTCATAACAATTACAGTCCCCATTTCTGCAGCTGGTCATGTGGCCATAACTGGTATTTAGAACTACTTTCTTCTACCACACATCCTGTATTCCCTTTGCCCTCAGCAAGCATCTCAGCTGGTTGTGGTTCTTTGCTTGGTGGGGTGACCCAAACCTTCATTCCTAAAGGGTCTGGGTCATTAGTAGTTATATTGGAATTGGGTTACTGTAGTTTTCCATTGACTTTAACACAGGGCATGGTAGTACTAAGAGACACGCTAAGGAATCTGCATTCCAGACATACTCTTCTTTACCTCCATTATGTAATATCAACCTGATTTCCTCTTGGTAATCAAGATCAATCACACCAGCCAGTATGGTAACTCCCTTCTTTGCCTGTTGATCCAGAGGCATAAGGAGCCCAAAGTGGCCAGGTGGCATTCTTAGCTTCCAGTTCAATGGAATCAATGATGTGTCTCCAGGTGGGAGAATTCCTCCCTTTGGAACTAAGACCTCTAGACTGGCAGAGAATAAAGTTGTGTGCACAGGAAGCAAAATCTTGCAAGTGGTTCACTAGGGGTAATAGTGAGTGGTGACACTCCCATTTCCACCCCTTGATTCCTGGACCCATGAATCCTGGCTATGGGAGAAACAGCACCATATATTGGACACTGGTTTAGACCATATACAGCCTCTTGGAGAACATTGCCCCAACACTGCAAGGTACTGCCACCTAGCTGGCACCGTAGTTATGTCTTTAGAAGGCCATTCCATCATTCTATCAAACCAGCTGCTTCAGGATGATGGGGAACATGGCAAGACCAGTGAATTCCATGAGCATGGACCCACTGCTGCACTTCATTTGCTGTGAAGTGAGTCCCTTGATCCAAGGCAATGCTGTGTGGGATACCATGATGGTGGATAAAGCATTCTGTGAGTCCACGGATGGTAGTGTTGGCAGAAGCATTGCATGTAGGGAAGGCAAATCCATATCCAGAGTAAGTGTCTATTCCAGTAAGGAGAAAATGCTGCCCTTTCCATGATGGAAGTGGTCCAACATAATCAACTTGCCACCAGGTTGCTGGCTGATCACCTTGAGGGATGGTGTCATATCAGGGTCTCAGTGTTGGTCTCTGCTGTTGGCAGATTGGGCACTCAGCAGTGGCTGTAGCCAAGTCAGCCTTGGTGAGTGGAAGTCCATGCTGCTGGGCCCATGCATAACCTCCATCTCTGCCACCATGGCCACTTTGTTCATGAGCCCATTGAGCAATGACGGGAGTGGCTGGGGAAAGAGGATGACTGGCTTCCATAGAACGTGTCATCCTATCCACTTGATTATTAAAGTCATCCTTGGCTGAGGTCACCCTTTGGTAAGCATTCGCATGAGACACAAATATATTCACTTCTTTGGCCTATTCAGAGAGGTCTATCCACACACCTCTTCCCCATAAATCCTTGTTTCCAATTTTCCAATCATGTTTCTTCCAAGTCCTTGACCATCCAGCCAAACCATATCTGGCCATTTCTCCTTCCAAGCAAAGTGAACAACCAGGTGCACTGCTCGAAGTTCTGCCCATTTAGAGGATTTCCCTTCACCAGTCTCAAGGGAGGTCCCAGAAAGGGGCTGTAGTGCTGCCACTGTCCACTTTTGAGTGGTGCCTGCATATCACACAGAACCATCTGTAAACCAGGCATGAGTTTTCTCTGCTTCAGTCAACTGATCAGAAGGAGCTCCTCACGAGGACATAGTGCAGACTGGGAGATGGAAGGTAATGTGACAGGAATGGAGACCATGGACATTTGGGCCACTTCTTCACGCAACTTACTTGTGCCTTCAGGTCCTGCTCGGGCCTGATCTCATATATACCACTTCCCTTTAATGATGGAGTGCTGCTGTGCATGTCCAGCTTTATGACTCTCTGGGTCAGACAATCCCTAGTTCATGATGGGCAGCTCAGGCCGCATGGTGACTTGGTGTCCCATAATTAAGTGTTCTGTCTCTACTAAGGCCCAGTAACAAGCCAAAAGTTGTTTCTCAAAAGGAGAGTAGTTATCCACAGAAGATGGTAGAGCTTTGCTCCAAAATCTTAAGGGTCTGCACTGTGATTCATCAATAGGGACCTACCAAAGACTCCAAACAGCAGCTCTATCTGCCACTGACGTTTCAAACATCATTGGATCACCTGGATCATATGGCTCAAGTGGCAGAGTGGCTTGCACAGCAGCCTGAACCTGTTGCAGAGCCTTCTCTTGTTCTGGGCTCCACTCAAAACTAGCAGTTTTTGAGTCACTTGATAAATAGGCCAGAGTAGCACACCCTAATGAGGAATATGTTGCCTCCAAAAGCCAAACAGGCCCATTCCTTGTGACGTTGCTGGCTACAATCAACAAATACATTGTCACCATTATTACTTTAAACAGTTATTCTTAGATCTTTTAAAGACCAGAAGAGGCTTTGCTTTCACGGTATCAACCAGTTGCTATCAAGTCAATTCTGACTCATGGGGACCCCATGTTTGTCAGAGTACAGCTGTGTGCCACAGAGTTTTCAATGGCTAATTTTTTTTTTCAGAAGCAGATCACCAGGCCTTTCTTCTAAGGCACTTCTGGGTGGACTTGAACCTCCAATGTTTCATTAGTAGCTGAGCATTAACCATTTGCACCACCCAGGGGCTCCTCACAGTATTAAGCAGAGCCTTTAGATTTGTTTCCAGTGTCAGTAGTCCTTATTTAGACAGTGAAGTGAGACTTAAGCTCCCTCAAATAGAAAGCTACTCCTGACCCCTCTAGAAACAGGGTTTTATTAGAATATCTCAGGAGCATCTGTCATGTAGCACACTGTGCTGGGCACTCAGGGGCCATCAGATGATCACAGAGCCAGACGTCACCTACTGTGCCCCTGCACCCAACAGATGAGGAAACTACAGCCCCACGCAGGGAAGTGGTCTGCTCATGGCACATATGAAGGAAAAGAAGCTCAGAAAGGCAACCTGGTCCTAGCCTAGATCCTGCACTGAAGGAAAAAACTGCAACCAAGGACTTTATTGGGTTAATTGAGAGAATTAGAGTAAGGACAGTAAATCAGATAAAAGAACGTTAAACTTACTGAAGTTGACAACTGTGCAGTGGTTTCCTAAGAGGATGTCCCTGTTCTTAGGAGATACACACTGAAGCATTTAGGGGTGAAGGGCCATGAAGGACATGACTTACTCTCAAACAGGAATGTAATTTATCCTTAAATGGTTCAGAAAAAATGTACATGTGCATAAAGGGGGGATGATAAAGCAAATGAGGCAAAATATTAGCAATCGGTAAATCTGGATAAAAGGTATAAGGGTATTCTTTCCCACAGTTCTTGCAACTTTTCTTTAAATTTGAAATTATTTTCAAATAAAAAGTTTAAAAAATAGTTCTTTAGATCATTTACTATAATAACTTATAATTCTATATTCCTGGAAATCCAGGCATTTTTTTCTAGTGTCTTCTATATGGCTGGCCTCCAAAGATGTCAAAATATAATTATTTTTGTTACTGTGGACTGCTTTTCAGAATGGTGAATCTACTATGAGAGTTATCGTCGTCTTGGGGAGAAGGGTGCCTGGAGTATCCTGTGTCAGGGGGAAGATCCCACTCTCCTCAGAGGCAAGCCCTGCCAGGGTGGGAGGGATCACAGTCAGGGTGAGTCTATCACTCTCCTCCCCAAGCTAGCCACTCTGTGTCTCCCTGGGGCACCATTTCTGTCCTTATTCAGAAGCACCTCATTTTCAGGAAATACTGAGAAATGCGGTAGGAAATACGCGATCACTTCTCTAGGTAGTATTTCTGCACCTGGTTGAGCAGCAACCAATGAGTACCAGAAAGAAACCCAACACGGAAAACAGCAGCATGCCCAGAAGACCCAGAGGGCCTGTCTCCCACCATCGTGCTCCCTCATCTGACCCTGCCTGCAACTTTGGGAATCCAGTCTGAGGCCAAGGGCTTAGGAGGGAACAGCCGTAGATCACAGTCCTCCACTCACTCCCAACCTCCTTTCCTTCCTCCGCTGCAGACACAGTGTTCACTAGGCAGCGTAGCCTTTTTGTTGTTGAACTGTTGAAGTATTCTATAGATTTTAGAGATTAGAACCTTGTCGGATATGCCATGGTCTGGTCCCGTGCGATATTACCTTGAAGTCTCACGGCAGCAGGATCACAGATGCTGTGCAGACAAGAGACTCAGAGGTCCAGATGGCTTCACCAAAGTCAAACCTCTGGAAACAGGAAGTCAGACCTGGGGCTTCTGACCAGATACTTGTCACTGTTTCTGCTCTTCCTTCTGCTAATACTGAGCTCTGGGGCACCGTCCACTTTTCCCATCTCATGTACCGAAGCCTCTCCAACATTTCCTTAGCATGGTACCCCATTCACTATACCATGAAGAAGGCAAAGCCTGCCTCTGAGCTTGAGAAGAAGGAGACCATATCCCTAGACCAAAAGCTCGTCTTCTCTTGGGGTACCACCAAAAACAGTCCAGGCTCAGGACTGCCGGTGTTGATCTCAGGACACTGCCCTGATTTCACTGAATAACCTGTTAATGGAGAATGAGAAGACAGATAGAAAAGACTTGCAAGACTTTGAATAGGGCATTAAGTCTTCCTTGAGGTTCCCTGAATACTCCATTCTTCTTCATGTGTCTTCTCTACGCACCTTTGTATAAGCTGTTCGCTTTTGCTGGAATGTCCCCTATATGCCCCAGACCACCAACCCCATTTCACTCAAATACCACTTTTCCTGAATGCTCTGGAAATTTTTGTTCAGCCATCTCCCTGAAGGCCTTGTGGCCATAGCCCACACAATCAAGATTTCTTTGCTCCTGAGCAAGTCAGTTTGTTCTTGGTTGCCTCGTTTATAAATTGATGATCATTCTTCTCTGGTTGTGTCACAGAATTGTTTCAGTAAAGGGATAATGTCTGCAAAAGTACTTCTTCATGTAAAATACCATGTCCATCTATATTTTCTTTACATTTTAAGAAAAGGAGAGCATGATTAATATGGAAAGCACACTGTGCTACCAATTATAAGATTTCCTACCCCAGTGGTTCTTAGCAGCTTATTGGAACCGCCTGGGGAAAGTCACTGGCTTGAGGGGCAGCCTGTGCGCAGGGGGTTTTAAAACCTCCCAGGAGACTCTAATGCGCAGCTCAGTTTCAGACTGTGTGGTAGAGCCAGCGACGTGGGCCAGCAACATGGAGCTGGTCAGATGATCACAGATGCAAGCCCACAGGTCTTCTACTTGCGATAGGTGAGGGCAGTGACTCTCAAAACTCGCCTGCATCAGCACCAGCTGGGGGACTTGATAAAGCCTAGACTGCTGCACCACACCCCCAGTTTCTGATTCAGTAGGTCTGGAGTGAGCCTGAGAATTTGCATTCCTAACAAGTTCCTACATAATGCTGATTCTGCTAATCTGGGGACCCCACTTTGAGAACCACTTAGTTACAATACCAAACTCATTGCCACCAAGTTGATTCTGACTCATAGTAACCCTATAGGACAGAGTAGAACTGGCCCATAGGGTTTCCAAGGCTGTAATTATTATGGAAGCAGACTGCCACATCTTTCTCCTGCAGAGCAGTTGGTGGGTTCAGACCGCTGACCTTTCGATTAGCAGCCGAGTGCTTTAATCACTGTGTCAGCAGGCCTCTTTTTGGTTAGGGTAGTGATTCCCAAATCAGAATCTCCTGTGGACGTTTTGAAACATACCGGGTGCTAGCTTCAGCCTGCTGAATCGCAGTCTCTGGAATCTGTGTCTTTATCAAACTCTCCAAGTGGCTCTGCCCACTGGGCAGACTTGAGGACCTCCCTGAGTGGCGCAAATGGTTAAGCACTCTGCTACTAACCGAAAGTTTGGCGGTTCGAACTCACCATGAGGCACCTCAGAAGACAGGACTGGTGATCTGTTTCTGAAAGGTCACAGCCCTGAAAACCCAATGGAGCAATTCTACTCTGCACATGTAGGGTTGCCATGAGTCAGAATCGACTTTACAATAAAAAGTTTGGTTTCTTTGGTGTATAGTGGGGTGATTCTGTGACCGTGTCTGTGGCTGATGAAAGCTGCAAGGAACTCTTAGCTTTTCCCTGCAAAGACAGCCAGTCTGTGTGTGTGTGTGCGTGTGTGTGTTTAACAGAAAGAAGCAGCCCTTTCAGCTTGGAATGCATATCACTGATGCATTCATTCTAAGTGAGCCATGTGGGCTGTGCATCACCTGCCCTACAGGGGTGTTCTAAGGACAATGAAAGAATGACACACGGACACTTGATCTGGGGACCCAGGAATGAGACCTTGGAAACAGCTCACCTTTGTCTCAGCAAAACACAATGCCCTCCAACACGACAGAGCAAACTCCTGGTCACATCATTTTGTCACTACAATATGCAATTAATTCCCCTCCACTCCTACTAGGGAATAAACAGTTAACTGGAAGGATGAGGGAGCAAACAGAAACATCCACACGAGTTATACATAGGTCTGGAAAAATTCAAATGGAATACATAACTGTTTGATTAAAAAAAAAATAGTTCTAATAGTAGAAAAATCACTTCTTTTTCCCTGAGGAGACTAAGAATATGATTAAGATGAAGACTGGATTTTCCAGCAGGGGCCCCTCACCACATACATTTATTCATTTACTCAACAAAGATGTGAGCCCTCACCAAGTGCTGGGCCCTGTGCTGGGGTTGGGGTTTTCACAGTGAGCAAGACATATGTGTCTGCCCTCACGGAGCCTGGGTTTCAGTGGGAGAGCCTGACAACAAGCAAGTCAACACACCAGGGAGTGTGAAATGTCAACTTCCGGCAATAGCAAGAAAAACAGGAGAGTGCTCTAAAAGAAAAATGGGACAGGGGTCTACTTGATCTCACCTTTGCTGAGCAAAGCCTTCTAAAACAAGCACATTTAAGTGGAGGACTAAAGGATGAGAGGAACTAGGCAGCAACAGAACAGGGGAAGAGAAGTCCAGCACAGAAAATAGCACATGCAAAGGCCCTGAGGTAGGAGGGGTTCAGCTCAACTATTGAAAACAAAGGTCAAAGAGCACGAAGAGGAAAGGAGAGAGGGGTGAGAATCCAGGTCAGAGAGGACATGGGGGGAGGGCAGGAGATGAGCTTAGACAAGGAGGTGATTGATGCAAGGTGACCAACCATTCTGGTTTCTGGGAAGCAGGACTTCCAGTGCTAAAGCCAGGAAAAGCCCAGGCAAACTGGGATAAACTGATCAGGCTAGAGAAGCCAGAAATGACAACTGGGTGGGGTCAGGAGGTGAGATCAGAGGTGGGTGGGGACAAGGTGAACTGTACAGCCCTCCATAAGGAGCCAGGAAGCCACTGAAGGTTTTACTTAGGAAGTGGCTTGGTTCAGTTTATGTCCTTAAATGTCCATAGAATGGATTGGAGGGAGCAAGAACGCAAAGCAGGGAAACCTGTTAAAACTGGCTGTTGTTTCCCAGTTAAGGGGACTAGCAGCTTAGATCAGGATGGCTGGGAGATGGAGAGAAGAGAGGCAGGAGAAGGCAGAGGCAAAGCTGCAGGGGCCCCCAGGGTATCTCCATAAACCTGAAGGTTCCAGGGGAAAGAAAGAGCAGGGAGCAAATGGTGCTCCCTGAGAAGGGCAAGCATAAGCCCAGTGCTTGTCGCCATGTCCTACAGGATCAGATGAAAACTCATTAACTACTATCGGGCCAGGCAGCGTGAAAGGTGAGTTCCCAACGCAAGGAGATGTAGCAGGTGTAAGAACCATTCTTTACCCAGGAGTACAATGGTGAAGGGTGGCAAAGGGCAGCTTCTGAAGTCTCTTCTCAAGGACAGCCCCAAGTATGGCACCCAGGTGCAGGCAAATGCTCCCTTGACCTGCAGAGTGCATGTTTGCTTACCTGCCTCGGAAGGTTGGCTGTATTTCCCTCCCTGTGGCTGGCCGTATTTCCCTCCCTGTGGCTGGCCGTATTAGCTGGCCTGCCTGTTAGGAGAAACAGTGGAAAGATGTCAGGAAGAGCACCGTTGCCCTCTGTCTTTATAAGAGGACAGAAGGAACAACAGGGACAATAGCTAGAAAGGAGCTGTGAGCGGGTAGAAGACGGTAAGAGGAAGAGGAAGACCTGGCACCACCATGTAAGGCTCAACACCTAGGA
This sequence comes from Trichechus manatus latirostris, assembly GCF_000243295.1. Taxonomy (NCBI): domain Eukaryota; kingdom Metazoa; phylum Chordata; class Mammalia; order Sirenia; family Trichechidae; genus Trichechus; species Trichechus manatus. The sequence continues at coordinate 9,479,025 of NW_004443978.1, forward strand.
GGCTCTTCTGACCAAGGTAAGCAGCAGTGATTCCCATACCATGGCACACAGACACAGATAAAACAAGGCAGCAAAGAGAAAAAATGCTGTTCTCCTGATGGGAGGAAAGTCATCTGGTAAAGGGAGCAGAGGTGACAGAGGAGGAGGTGATGTGTTATGTTGAGTGCTGTCTTCCTAGGAGTCCTTTGATGGTTAACAGACTTAGCTGCTAACCGAAAGGCTGCCAGTTGAAGTCTACCCAAAGGTGCCTCAGAAGAAAGGTCTGGCAATCTACTTTCAATAAATCAGTCATTGAAAAGTTTATGCACCCATAACAAGTGAAGAGATTGAATCAGTGATCAAAAATCTCCCAACAAAAAAAAATCCTGGACCAGATGGCTTCACTGGGGAATTCTAACAAACATTTAGAGAAGAATTGATGCCAATACTGCTTAAACTCTTCCAGAAGATAGAGAAGGAAAGAATACTACCTAGTTCATTCTGTGAAGCAAACATAACCCTGATACCCAAACCAGACAAAGACACCACAAGAAAAGAAAACTACAAAACAACCTCTTATAAATATAGATGCAAAAATCCTCAACAAAAGACTAAAGATCAGAATCCAGCAGCATATTAAAAGAATCATACACCGTGACCAAGTGGGATTTATTCCAGGAATGTAGGGATGGTTCAACTTTAGAAAGTCAATCAATGTAATACACCACATCAATATTGTTATTGTTAGGTGTCACCAAGTCAGTTCCAAGTCACAGTAATCCTATGTACAACAGAACAAAACACCATCCTCACAATTATTGCTATCTTTGAGCCTATTGTTGCAGCCACTGTGTCAATCCATCTCATTGAGGTCTTCCTCTTTTTCACTGATCTTACCAAGCATGATGTCCTTCTCCAGGAACTGGTCCCTCCTAATAACATGTCCAAAGTACGTGAGACAAAGTCTCAACATCCTTGCTTCCAAGGAGCACTCTGGCTGTACTTCTTCCAAGGCAGACTTGCTAGTTTTTCTGGCAGTCCATAGTATCTTCAATATTCTTTGCCAACACCATAATTCAAAGGCAGAGAAGAAAGGAAAAGAACCACATGATCATCTCTATGGATGCAGAAAAAGCATTTGATAAAATCCAACATCTTTTATTGATGAAAACCCTAAAGAAGATTGGAATAGGAGGGAAATTCCTCCGTATGATTCAGGGCATATATGAAAAGCCAACAGCCAACACTATATTTAATGGAGAAAGACTGCGTGCTTTCCCTTTGAAATCAGGAACAAGACAAGGGTGCCCACTCTCACCACTTCCATTGAATATTGTATTAGAAATCCTAGGCAGAGCAATAAGACAAAAAAGAAATAAAAGGTATCCGGATTGGAAAAGAAGAAGTAAAAAAATCACCTCTATTTGCATATGACATGATCTTACCTGTAGAAAATCCCATAGAGTCCACAAGAAAACTTCTAGAGCTAATAAAGGAATTTGACAAAGTTGCAGGGTACTTCAACCAACAAAAATCAGCTGGGTTTCTATATACTAGCAATGAGAAATCTGAAACAGAAATTAAGAAAACAATTTCATTTACAATAGCATCTAAGAGAATAAAATACCTAGAAATAGATTTAACCAGGGATGTGAAGAACTTATACAGATAAAACTATAAAACACTGCTGAAGGAGATTAAAGAAGACTTAACTAAATGGAGAGATCTTCCATGTTCATGGTTTGGAAGACAATATTGTTAAGATGTCAATACTACCCAAAGGTATCTATAGATTTAACACAATCTCATAGATTTAACACAATCTCGATGAATATTCCAACAGCCTTCTTTACAGAAGTCATCTGGTAAAGGGAGCAGAGGTGACAGAAGCAAAAAAAGAAAACAAAAAAAACCTCAACTTTATATGGAATGGCAAGAGGCCCTGAATAGCTAAAGCAATGTTGAAAGAGAAGAACAAAGTAAGAGGATTCACACTTCTGGATTTTAAAACATACAATATAGCTACAGTAATCAAAGTAGCCTGGTACTAGTACAACAATAGACACATAGACCAATGGAATAGAACTGAAAGTCCAGAAATAAAACCACACATCTATGGTCAACTGGCTTTTGACAAAGGTGGTAAATTCATTCAATGGGGAAAGAACAGTCTCTTCAATAAATGGTGCTGGGAAAATTGGATTTCCACATGCAGAAAAATGAAACAGGATCCATACATCACACCATACACAAAAACAAATTCAAAGTGGATTAAGGACCTAAATGTGCACACCAAAATCATAAAATTCTTAGAGAAACAAGCATGGGCAATGCTATCAGGCCTAGATGTCAACAATGGATTATCTAATGTAGTAATAAAAGTACAAACAGAAACAGACAAAATAAATAAATAGGACCTTATAAAAATTAACAACTTTTGTTCATCAAAAGACTTTACCAAAAAAGTGAAAAGACAAGTTAGTGACTGGGAGAATATCTTTGGAAACCATATATCTGACCAGAATCTAATAACTAAAATATACATAAAACTTTGACAACTTAAGAACAAAAAGAAAAATAACCCAATCATAAAATGGGCAAAGGATTTGAATAGACATCTCCCCAAAGAGGACACTCAAATGGCACCAAACACATAAAAAGATGCTCAGCATCATTAGCCATCAGAGAGATGCAAATCAAAACCACGATGAGATACCATTTCATTCCCACTAGGATGGCTAGCTCTTATGCTTCTGTCAGTTTGTTGTACTGTGGGGGTTTGTGTGTTGCTGTGATGTGATGCTGAAAACTATGCTACTGGTATTCAAATACCAGCAAGGTCACCCATGGCGGACAGGTTTCAGCTGAGCTTCCAGACTAAGACAGACTATGAAGAAGGACCTGGCGGTCTACTACTGAAAAAAATTAGCCAGTGAAAACTTTATGAATAGCAGGGGAACATTGTCTGATATACTGCTGGAAGATGAGCCCCTCAGGTTGGAAAGCACTCAAAAAACGACTAGGGAAGAGTTGCCGCCTCAGAGTGGAGCCAATCTTAATGACATGGATGGAGTCAAGCTTTTGGGACCTTCATTTGCTGACTGGCACGACTCAAAATGAGAAGAAACAGCTGCAAACATCCATCAATAATTGGAACCTGGAATATACAAAGCATGAATGTAGGAAAATTTGAAATCATCAAAAATGAAATGGAACACTTAAAGATCCATATCCTAGGCATTAGTGAGCTGAAATGGACTGGTATTGGTCATTTTGAAACGGACAATCATATGGTCTACTATGCCGGGAATGACAGCTTGAATGGTATTGCATTCATCATCAAAAAGAACATTTCAAGATCTATCCTGAAGTACAACACTGTCAGTGATAGGATAATATCTATACTCCTACAAGGAAGACCAGTTAATACGAATTATTCCAATTTACCCACTGACCACTAAGGCCAAATTTTACAAACTTCTGCAATCTGAAATTGATCACACATGCAATCAGGATGCACTGATAATTACTAGTGATTGGAATGCAGAAGTTGGAAACAAAGAAGAAGGATTTGCAGTTGGAATATGGCCTTGGTGATAGAAATGATGCCGGAAATTGCATGATTGAATTTTGCAAGACCAACGACTTCTTCATTGCAAATACCTTTTTTCAACAACATAAATGGCGACTATACACATGGACCTTGCCAGACGGAATACACAGCAATCAAATCGACTACATCTGTAGAAAGAGACGATGGAAAAGTTCAATATCATCAGTCAGAACAAGGCCAGGGGCCGACTGCGGATCAGACCATCAATTACTCATATGCAAGTTCAAGTTGAAACTGAAGAAAATTGGAACAAGTCCATGAAAGCCAAAGTACGACCTTGAGTATATCCCACCTAAATTTAGAGACCATCTTAAGAATAGATTTGACGCATTGAACACCAATGACCGAAGACCAGACGAGTTGTGGAATGACATCAAGGACATCATACATGAAGAAAGCAAGAAGTCATTAAAAAGACAAGAGAGAAAGAAAAGACCTAAATGGATGTCAGAAAGAGATTCTGAAACTTGCTTTTGATCATCCAGTAGCTAAAGCAAAAGGAAACATGATGAAGTAAAAGAGCTGAACAGAAGACTTCAAAGGGTGGCTCGAGAAGACAAAGTAAAGTATTATGATGGCATGTGCAAAGACCTGGAGATAGAAAACCAAAAGGGAAGAACATTCTCAGCAATTCTCAAGCTGAAAGAACTGAAGAAAAAATTTAAGCCTCGATTTGCAATACTGAAGGACTCTACGGGGAAAATATTAAAGGACGCAGGAAGCATCGAAAGAAGATGCAAGGAATACACAGAGACACTATACCAAAAAGAATTGGTCGACGTTTAACCATTTCAGGACGTAACATATGATCAGGAACCGATGGTACTGAAGGAAGAAGTCCAAGCCGCACTGAAAGCATTTGCAAAAAACAAGGCTCCAGGAATTGACAGAATATCAATTGAGATGTTTCAACAAATGGATGCAGCAATTCCAGTGCTCACTCGTCTACGCCAAGATATTTGGAGGACAGCTACCTGGCCAACTGACTGGAAGAGATTCATATTTGTCTATTCCCAAGAAAGGTGATCCAACTGAATGGGCAAATTATTGAACAATATCACTAATATCACATGCAAGAAAATTTTGCTGAAGATCATTCAAAAGTGGCTGCAGCAGCATATTGACAGGGAACTGCCAGAAATTCAAGCCAGATTTAGAAGACAACATGGAACCAGGGATATCATTGCTGATGTCAGAAAGCAGAAAGCAGAGAATACCAGGAAGATGTTTACCTGTGTTTTATTGGTATGCAAAGGCATTCAACTGTGTGGATCATAACAAATTATAGATAACATTGGGGAGAATGGGAATTCCAGAACACTTAATTGTGCTATTGAGGAATCTGTACATGGATCAAGAGGCAGTCGTTCGAACAGAACAAGGGGACACTGCATGGTTTAAAGTCACGAAAGTTGTGTGTCAGGGTTATATCCTTTCACCATACTTATTCAGTCTGTATGCTGAGCAAATAATCTGAGAAGCTGGGCTGTATGAATAAGAACATGGCATCAGGATTGGAGGAAGACTCATTAACAACTTTCATTATGCAGATGACACAACCTTGCTTGTTGAAAGTGAAGAGGACTTTAAGCACTTACTGATGAAGATCAAAGACCATAGCCTTCAGTATGGACTACACCTCAACATAAAGAAAACACAAATCCTCACAACTGGACCAATAAGCAACATCATGATAAACAGAGAAAAGACTGAGGTTGTCAAGGATTTCCTTTAACTTGGATCCACGATCAACACCCATGGAAGCAGCAGTCAAGAAATCAAAACACGCATTGCATTGGGCAAATTGGCTGCAAAAGACCTCTTTAAAGTGTTGAAAAGCAAAGATGTCACCTTGAGGACTAAGGTATGCCTGACCCAAGCCATGGTGTTTTCAATTGCCTCATATGCTTGGGAAAGCTGGACAATGAATAAGGAAGACTGAAGAAGAATTGACACATTTGAATTGTGGTGTTGGCAAAGAATACTGCATATACCATGGACTGCCAAAAGAACGAACATATCTGTCTTGGGAGAAGTACAACCAGAATGCTCATTAGAAGCAAGGATGGCGAGACTACATCTCACATACTGTGGACATGTTATCAGGAGGGATCAGTCCCTGGAGAAGGACATCATTCTTGGTAAAGTAGACAGTCAGCAAAAAGGAGGGAGACCCTCAACGAGATGGATTGACACAGTGGCTGCAACAATGGGCTCAAGCATAGCAACAATTGTGAGGAAGGCGCAGGACTGGGCAGTGTTTTGTTCTGTTGTGCATAGGGTCGCTATGAGTAGGAATCGACTCGACAGCACCTAACAACAACTACAACAAGAATGGCTAAGATAAACCAGAAAATAATAAATGTTAACAAAGACGTGGGGAAATTGGAACCCTTATCCATGGCTGGTGAGAATGCAAAACGGTACAGCCATTATGGAAAACAGTGGCAATTGCTTGAAAAACTAAAAATAGAACTACCATATGACTCAGCAATTCTACTTCTAGGTATATACCCAAAAGACTTGAAAGCTGAGACTCAGAGTGCGCTGCAGCACTATTCATAATAGCCAAAAGGTGGAAATAACCTAAATGTTCATAAACAGATGAACAGATAAACAAAATGTGGTACATACATACAATGGAATACTACTCAGCCAGCAGGAGAAATGAAGTCTTGATACATGTTACTGTATGGGGAGCTTGAAGACATTATGTTGAGCAAAATAAGCCAATCACTAAAGGACAAATATCGTATGACCTCAGTCATATAAAAAGACAAGACAAGGGAAGTGTACAGAGACCAAAGTTCATTAGTTGTTACCGGTTGTGGGAGAGGGTAAAGGGGGGTTAATGGTGATGAAAAATTGCATCAATTAAGGGTAGGGTTGCACAGCCAATTATTGTAATTGCTGCCAGTAAGTTGTACACCTGTAAAAAGTTTAATTGGCAAAAGTTGTGTGATAGATAAATTTACAAAAGAAAAAAGAACAGCCACTGAGGTTGCTTATATACAACCAAACATCTCATGGGATTTGTTTCCTTGGTTTGGAGGTTTAGAGTCATGGTTTCATGGGACATTCTAGTTAATTGGCCTAATAACGTGTTTAGCGCTTCTGTTCTATTTCCTAGTTCATTAAGTAATGCCTGGAGTCTTAAAAGCTTGCTAGTAGCCATCCAAGGCATAACAATTGGTCTCCATTCTCCTGAAGCAACAGAGGAGAAAGGAGAGTCAGGAAAAGGAGAAGAATATGGAATATATGTGGCGAATTGCCTCCATGACCAATTGCCTCCTTTGCCATGAAATCAAAACTGGATGGTGCCCGGCTACCATTACTAAACATTTTGATCAAAGATTCCATAGAAGAATCCTGACCAAAAGAGGGAAAATGCAGAACAGAACTTCTAATTCTCATGGCCTCTAGAATTTCTGGAGCCATGGAGCCTCAATGAACCCCTGAAACTATTGCCCTGAGATAATCTTTAAACATTAAACCAAAAATATTCCCTGAAGTCTTTTTAAAACCAAACAATAGTTTAGCTTGACTAGAAAAAAGGTCCGCCTTGAGCATTATGCTTTTTTAACAACTATCTATATGGAATGAAACTGACCCCAGCAAACTGAAAAATTACATAGGAACTTTAGGGGCCAGTGACTTTATGTTAATAGAGGAGGAACAACTCAGAAAAGGAGGGTGAGAATGGTTGCACAATTCAAAGAATGTAATAAATGTCACTAAATTGTACATGTAGAAACTGTTGAACTGGTGTATGTTTTGCTGTGTATATTCTCAACAACAACAAAAGAAATAAAATTTAGGAAAGAAAACCCTATGGAGCATAGTTCTACTCTACACATATGGGAGCACCATGAGTCAGAGTCAACTCCAAGACAATCGGTTTTTGTTGTTTTCTGGTCTTCCTAGGAGAGCAGGCCTGCCAGGATCATGCTCACCAGCCTCACTTGCTTTGCCTGTTGGTATGAGATGGAGGTTCTGCAGTCACAGGAAACCTGGCAGTGCTGTCCTTGCAGGTTTCTGGGATGACGGTTGTTGTTAGGTGCTGTCTAGTTGGTTCCAACTCATAGTGACCCTACATACGACAGAACGAAACACTGCCCAGTGCTGTGCCATCCTCGCAATCATTTCTATGTTTAAGCCCATTGTTGCAGCCACTGCGTCAATCCATATTGTTGAGGGTCTTCCTCTGATGGAAATATTCTATACCACACCGTCTAATATGGTAGCTGCTAGTTACGTGTGGTTGTTGAGCACTTGAAATGTGGCTAATGCGACTGAGACCTGGATTTTAATTCATTTGGTCACATGTGGCTAGGTGGCTTTGCTACTGAACCCAGAAAGGTGGGTCCTTGCCTAAGCGCTCAGACTTGCCAATTATCTGGACACCTGTCTTTGAGAAAGAGAAAGTAACTTCATTGCAATGTGCAGCGCAAGGAGCCAGGAGGAAGTTTCTCAGATCTGGCTCACCAAGCTACGAGGAAGCAGGGCTTACATGTGATTTGCACAGTAAGATGGCCGCCACGCAGGTGTTCTGGGGAGGGAAAACTCTAGAAGGTGGCCAGGAAACAGGAGGCGACCATGGAGTCCATAGGGTTTTCAAGGCCATAACATTTCAAAAGCAGATTGCTAGGCCTTACTTCTGAAGCAAACCACCCACCTTTCGGTCAGTAGTTGAGCATTTAACCATTTGTGTCACGTGGGGACTCCACGAGTAATGAAGGGACTTCCATTTTAAACAGGAAGGAAAACACTGTGCCTTGCAGGTAGGCATAGCCACCAGGCCATGAAGGACTGCTGGACAGCGGTGCATAGTCAGAGTCCAGGAGCAGGTGGGATAAGGATGCTCAGGGATTAGTGCAGGGGCGCGCTGAGGGCAGCCAGCAAGGGTGGAGAGGTGCCCTAGCAGCAGCAAAGGGCCACTGGCCCAGCCAGTGGCCCTTCTGAGGAAGCAGAAGAGGGCACTTCCACTGTTCACAGCATGGAGGGGAGGAGATGGGAAGCAACACCTGGCATCACCTGCTGGCTCCTCCCAATGGCCAGACCAACAAGAAGCCAGAGAGCAAGTCCATGGCTGGCCTGTCAGGCCAAGCAGGGCAGAAGCCAGACAGACGGATCTGGAGGGATCCAGCACAGATGGAAGGAAAGAGGGGCAAGAAAGGGGATTAGAAAGAGAATCTGGTTCAGAGTGAGATCATGAGGAAGTACAAAAGAGCTGATTGTGGAAGGAGCTTGTCAAGGATTGAATTATGTCCCCCAAAAAATGTGTGTGTCAGTTTGGCTGGGCCATGATTCCTGGTACTGTGTGATTTTCCTATGTGTTGTAAATCCTGCCTCTATGATGTTAATGAGGGAGGATGGGTGGCAGTTGTGTTAGTAAGGCAGGACTCAGTCTATAAGACTGGATTGTGTCCTGAGGCATCTCTTGAGATATAAAAGACAGAAGTGAGCAGAGCGACAGGGGGACCTTATACCATCAAGAAAGCAGTTCAGGGAGCAGAACTTGTCCTTTGGACCAGGGTCCCTGCGCAGAGAAGCTTCTAGTCCGGGGGAACACCGAAGAGAAGAAGGCTGACAGAGAGGAAAAGCCTTCCCCTGGAGCTGATGCCCTGAATTTGGACTTTTAGCCTACTTTAACTGTGAGGAAATTAACTTCTAACTTCTCTTCATTAAAACCATCGACTTGTGGTATTTCTGTTACAGCAGCACTAGATGACTAAGACAGAGCTGATGGCATTAGGCATCTCCTGTGTTTGCCAGCACCCATGACACTGTGGCAGGCTGAGTGGTTACTGGTAAACAGGGTGAAGTCTCCTACTCTTCAAGTTCTTGAGGTTACTTCACCTAAGTCTGTTTTCTCAACTGTAAAATGGGAGTGATGAATGGTTGTGGTGATTACAAGACTTGATACATGTGAGGGCTGAGAATAGCTTTTGGCTGTGGTTAAGTGCTCAAACTTATTTTATCTACTCCTGTAAGACAAATATTTCAGACTCAAAAAAGCAAATAAACATCATTAAAGGGGACTTGAAGTTCCACGTAGGTGAGGAGACAGGGTTACTAGGATCTCTGAATGAAGCTTCATAAGTTCTGAAACAACTTTAAGATGTGATGCAGAACCAAAGTCACCGATAACCGGTAACTGAAAAACATTCTGAAGAGAGGGGACAGATACCAAACATATCAAAAATCCCAATTTCAAAAAGATGGATTCCAGACAGTACAGACAGGCCAGTTTGATGTGGATCCCTAGAAAAGATGATCAAACAGATGACTATGCGCCTGTGGAGAAGGCTCTGATCACTGGAAGCCAGTATGAGTTCACCAATAATGCTTTGCGCTATACTATTACTTTTTCTGACCAGATCACTGAATTAATCACCAAAATACTGGGGAAACAGTATAGCCTGATTTTAGCAAGAACAGGCAATGTGGGAAGGAGGGACATGAGGTGAACGAAAATATAATGTATCTACTGATCTGAAAGATTTCTAATGGAGAGCTCACCTCTATCCTGCTTATCTTCTTTAGCCAAGACTTGGGTAAAGACAGAGCCCTGGTGGTACAGTGGTTAAGTGTTAGGCTCCTAACCAAGAGGTCGGCAGTTCAAATCCACTAGCCACTCCTAAGAAGCCCTATGGGCAGTTCTGCTCTGTTCTATATGGTCACTATGAGTCAAAATCGACTTGACGGCAATGGGTTTGGTTTTTGTTTTTTGAGGGGTTAAAGATAGAGAAAACATGCCTGAAGATGACACATGCTGGGGGGAATAGCTGACATGACATTTGAAACACTTCAATACGCAAGAACCATGGGCTGAGCCCAACAGGATATGATGAAATTCTTCACTTGGGCTCTTCACTGGCTGCAGTGGTTTATAGGGGAATAAACCTGGGGGGTTAGTTACCTGCAGCCTCCGCGTGAGCCAAGATGTGCTGGAGCTGCTGAGAGAAGGCAGTTGATGTCACTTCAAGCTGCACTAACGCAGCAACAGTGACTGCATGAACTTCCATTCACCACGTGCCAGGCACTGTCTAACTGCTGTGGTGCATCCTCCCGCTGAACCCTTACATCCCCTCCACGTGGCTATTACTGTCTTGTGTTTACAGATGAGGAAATGGAAGCCCCAAAAGCTAAATCAATAAACTATCCCAAGGTCCTGCGGCAAGCAAACAGGAGTCAACCCAAGTCTGTGCAACCCCTTGGCCGTCAACAGACACCGTAGTCCAATCGCAGGGCCTCGGCACAGGCCATACCACATCTGCAGAGCCACACTGTTCTCAGCATCACTCTCAGCCACGCTGCACAAGAACTGGTGACCAGAACAAGCCAGGCTGGAGAAGGCGGGGAGAGAGGGCTCCTGATGGTGACTTCCCAGACCTCCCCTAGTTGGTCCCTGCATCCCTCTAGGGGTTGGTTTCTTTCCATGGTCCTCCACTCCCTTCTCCCCACATCCAACCCTACTGACTTGGGGCAAGTCTTGGACCCACCCCTCCTCGCACACCTTTAGACTCCTGCACCTGTTGTTTGACCCTCCCCAGTTGGTCCAAGCCCATCTCCCTGTGGCAGGTGGGGTAGGGGGCTGTCAGTTGATGCTTTTTCAATAGACTCACCCCCTAATACAGCTCCTGCTCGAGGACTGTGCCTCTAACTCACTGACCTGTCAGGGAAGATCCGAAACCAACGGAAGTTATTTTAAGGCCCCCTACAAATGTGAAATACACAGTGAAACCTGTGACACCTGGAACTCAACGGTACGGCCTTCTTTTTCCGGGCCTCACAAGTTTTCCAACTTTGACATGGTGCAGTGTTACCTCTTTTCTACCGCTCGTTTTAGTGGAAAATATTTGAGTTTTCCTTCTCTGACAGGTTTCCACCTTACACAGGTTCCAGCTTTTACAGGTTTTACTGTATTATCCAAAATCAATTTAACAAAACAAATGTAAAATATCATCACTAAGAGACACTTCCTTATTGGAACTTGAAGCTTTTGTTTTCCAGAACCTCTAAAAATGTGGGGCACAGGCATTCATACTCCAGGAGAAAAATGAAAACAGTAGCGTGTGTGGAAGGCAGATCACCCCCAGAACAGCAGTGCCCATCTTCCTCTCTAAGACTACTGACAGGGCACCTACTTCTGACATTATTCCATGTCTTCCAAGATGAGGTTCTTTAGCTCTGTTTTTCAAAGGTCCAAATCAACAATGAATTGCAAAAGTTGGGAGCACTTCTGAAAGTGCTCGTCTGAAGAAGGACAGAGAATCTGACCAATCAGTTCAACAGAAAGGATCACCTTGCTGGCTAGTTACTAGAATGACACCATGCCAGGTGAAAGGTGGCATTTGTGGAGCTACGACTGAATTGACAAAAAGCCAAATTCTCCACGCACCAGTTGGCACTCATCTATGAGCCTGGACACAGCTTGGTGGATGGAGAACAAGGCCTTCTCCAGGCCCACCAGCCAGGTGGCGGTGCTGTGGGGCACCTGGCCCCAGAAGATGCCTTTATTTGGGCCCTGTTCTGTGCAACCACAAGAGTTCGGTCTCCTGTAAAGTAAATCACGGGAGGCAAGATTAAACGGGCCCTCGTACCAGTGTTATCGGCACGACACTCTGTTTAAAGTACTGGGCATGTGAGCTGCCAAAGTTCTCAGAAAAGCCATACATGGTCCAGTTCTCCTCACCCATTGTCATTATAACTGATGGCTTAGTGGGCAGGAAACAACAAGCTCAGAAATAAGCAGAAAGCAGGAGTTGGTGATGTTAGGAGGGATGTAAAGACTGATAATTTTATACTCTGCAAGTAGCGCTGAACCCAAAATCTAATTTTAGCCATTAGTCTTACGGTTAATAGTTGGGAATGACCTTCAGAAGGACAGTGAGCAAGGCAGGGTGGGAAGTGGGAGGTGGAAATTAACCATAACCAGCTGTGGCTGTCATGGGGCTCCTTCTTGAGCTTTCATTTTCTTTTAACCTTGCCCTGTGGTTAGATCTGTCCCGGCAACCTCTCGAGCCAGTCTGCAGTATATACACTGTTTTCTTCTCTGTTCCTAGGACTGAAAATGACCTTCAGGATGATGGGAAAGCTTCCTTCAATCCAGCACTACAAAAGTAGTAAGCATTTTCTGACACTTAACCAAGTTCCTTGCCTACTATGAGGGAAGGATGATTTTTAAATTAACTAGTTAATTAATTAATTAAAAGAAAAGCTCTCCCCTCACATAAGCAGGCTCAGTGCTTCTGCTTAAATACCTCTGGCGACCAAACTATCCCAACACTGCCATACATTTTTGAATAGCGTTGTTAGAAGGCTTTACCTTATATCAAGCCTTCATCTACGTTATTTCCACTTATACCCAATGTTCCTATTTTGGTCCCTGACCCAGTGTCACTTCTGTGCCTTTCAAATATTCTAAAAGAGGTTTGTTTGTCTGTCTTCCAGTGTAAATAGCCGCAGCTCCTTCAGCTCTCCTTCCTCTATGGTTTCCAGACCCTTCAACAACCTGACCACAGGACTCTGCTCACGCTCCAATTTGTCCATGTCCTTTTAAAGTGGGATCCAGGCACTAGGCTGTGGGTGATGAGGGTGTTATCATTTTATCGCTGCCCACATGTCAGGCTCTCCCTCTGTGGGTCCTCATTACCCATTACCACAAGGACAGGCTACAGCTGCTATCAAACATTAACTAGTGGTGATAAAATGCGGTGGCAGGGAATGTATGAAATTCTGTTCAGGAAGCCCACAACCCCATAGCTGAGGTTACAAAATGCAGATTCAAACAATGCTTAAGTAAATGTGAATTCACTCTGTAAACTATCACATAGATAGCTCAAAGAGAACAGCTTCTTGGCCCCCACTGCCCATAGCGCAGGGAGAGCTGACCAGAGATTCGCATTCTGGGGTGTAATGATTTCACATCTAGAAGTTCAACTATCATCAGTTACACTGGTCCATCTGTACTGATTCAGAATAAAGCAATCCAGCAAACCCCTTTCCAGCTCCATACTCCAAGTATTTGGATGCACACTGGAGATATGATCTGAGCGTTTTTTTTTTTTTTTTACATTTTCTAACCATGTTTTCCTTTGAAGTCGACAACTGGGTCAGACTAGAGGGGCTCAGAAGTTATTGTAAAGGTCACAGATGAACAGAGGTTTAGCATTACAAAAATACCAAGAAAGGATTTCTCTTCTGTAGTTAGGCAATAAATAAGTCAAGGGGGAAGACTCTACTTACGTAAGCATTATATAATAACATTACATAATGCCAAAAATTGCCACTACAGATGTGCTGCTGTTACTGTTGTGAGCTGCCATGGCGCCAGCCCTGACTCATGGCAACCCCTTGTGTTACAGGGCAGAACTGCTTCATAGGGTTTTCTTAGCTGTAATCTTTACGGAAGCAATCTGCCAGGCTTTTCTTCCACGGAGACTCTGGGTGGGTTTGAACTGCCAATCTTTAGGTTAGCATCTGATCGAAAACCACTTGCGCCACCCAAGCTCCTTAGATATGTCACCAGTAAATTAAAATTTAACTGAGAGACTGCTTTGGCAGGATTTGGTTCTTTCTTTACATAACTGGGGGGGGGGGGATACTGGCTTGTATATATGGTCAACCACAAAACTCCTAGATAAAGGGAATTTATACAGGTTTAACCTTTCTCCCACTTCCCAAAGGTGGATAAACCAGATGTACCAGTCACACTTCGTCTTGATCATCTGGCATTCCAAAACTGGGTTTCTTTCCCATCTACTCTCCAATTTCCTGCCATCTCATTTCCAAGTAAAATGTTATCAACTGTAAATTATGATAGGTCAGCTCTCACCGTGGAATCAGACCTGTGCAGGTTGCTCAGGGAGGGCCTTCTGCAAGAGGGTTATTTGAAAAGAAGTGTAGATATATACTGAGAGTGGTCAAACATGTATTCTATAGACAACATCATTAAGCAGAAACACAGCAGGATTTGTTAAATAATAAGGTGGTTTGTTGAGGTTTGGGATTTTATTACTATTTCTTTTTAGAAAAAAGAAAACTTACAAGATGCAGAGGTCTCACACAATACATTACGATTGATGATTATTTCCTTTACACCTTCACACTGGCCCTGGCTTATGAATCAGTGCTACAAAGAACGTGGACAGCATGAGCGTGTCTGACACCATCACAGACACATGGAAATATACCACAGTGAGAAAGGAAGATTCAGTGACAAATGATGTTGTACCAGCCTGCTCCAAAGTCAAGCCAAGGCATTGTAGGAACCAACGAAGCCTTTCTGTGGGGGAGGCGTGCGTGTGCCCTGCTGCCAGGTGCATTTCTGAAGCTGGGAGAAATGCAACAGGTGCCCTCCTCCAGATCGGCAGGACCCGCTGCCTCTACTGGACCATGGCAACAACAGAAAATGCTAACGTTCCTTTGGTTGCTTTTTTGCAGGGTTAGTCAGTTTCCCAATTTCTTATTTCTGTTTTCCTCTTCATGTTTCACTTCCAAATCCTTAAAGCAGTGTAGGTGCTGAACATCTTTTAAGAATTTTTCAGGATCCATTTCTGCCCAATGATAATGCACTAAAAAGAATAAAGATAAGACATATTACTCAGAAAGGTCCCAATATTTGTGTCTTTACATCCTATTAAGAAAAAAATAGCAAACCAAGCATAGCAAAATAGCTGAAGATATCCTTTCAAGTTCATACAATGACAGTAACATGACAATGTTTCCCTTGACTGAGAAAAATCTGCATGTTATCATGTGTAACTCCAAGTATCTTCTCATCAAAGAGTCCCCAGTTTATCAGGACTCCATTCTTAGAGTCAAAAAGACACCAAATTAATTATCTGGAAATTAAGCAACACACTTACATGTACTTTCTTTGAGGGCTCATGCATCAAAGTCACGAGGCAAATCAGAAAATACTTTGAAGTGAATTAAAATACAACAAATCAAAATTTTTGATACTCAGTTAAGGCAGTGCTTACAAGAAAAATAATAGCATTAAATTTTGTATTAAAAAGGAAGCTGTCAAATCAATAATCTGAGTTTCCACCTTAGGAAACTAAAATAATAAGAGCAAATTAAGCCCAAAGCAAGCAGAAGGAAGAAAATAATAACGATGAAGAACAGAAACCAATGAAATTTAAAACAGGAAAAAAAAAAGAAAAGAAATGAAAAGCTCAATAAAATTGATAAATCTCTAGCCAGAGTGACCAAGAAAAAAAAACAGAAGGTACAAATTACAACACCAAGAATGAAAAAGGCAACATCACAACAGATCTTACAGACATTAAAAGAATTATAAGGATGTATCAGAAACAACTTTTTGCCCACAAATCTGACAATTTAGGTGAAATGGAAAATTCCCTCACAAAAGATATGAAAGTCTCATTTCCAAATTCTTTTGAAAATGAGTGAGACAGAGGGGTAGGGACCCCAAAGAAAGCAGAGGGGCAAAGAATAAACCAAATGCTTATTCTTGGGATATTAATATATTGAGATTTTAAAATGGTTGGTTCTTGGACATAAAATGAACAGAGGTCATAAAATGTCCAAGTGTCTCAGGTTTCCCTTTGTAATTCTAAGGCTACAACACAAACCAGCTGATCTTGCCAAAACTCTTTAGGTAGCAGGAATCTGTTACCTAAGAGTTTAACTAAATCTCAAAGCTTAACAGAATAGTTTTTATTCCCTTAGATCTAAATTCTAATCAGATGGACTTCAGTAAAAGCAAAAAGATTCTGCTAGCAGAAGGTATGTCCATGGTGATATCATTTCTGTAAACATACTTCCTAAGATTACGAGGAGGTACCTAGATGGAATTAATAGCCTCCCATTCCTAGGCCCCAGCTTGATATCAAGGCCTCTGGGCCATCACAAGTAAGGCTATTTGGAAGTTCAGTGAGCCATGAAAAGTTCCACCCAGAACCATACAAGGTTTGGAAACTCCCCTGAGGCCTACCCTTCCAAGGAGGCCCATGCTTCAAAACCTACCTGTTACAGTCCTGCACTACTTCCTAAGAGATATCTAAAAGACCACCAGGGACCATTAGTGATGGGAAATACATAAAGAAATTCCTAGAGACCATATATTACTTCCATTTTTAAGTTAAAAAAAAAAAAAAAAAAAAAGCAACCCATTTGCACCCATATTTTAGTCAAGAAGTTAACCCAAACTTAAGAACCTGGGCCTATTAATACTCCTTCTCCACTTGCTCTACCAAGAAGCGGAATCCTAAAATTAGTTCCCACGTTGACCTTTAGAGAACCACATCATCTTGGCACAGATAAAACCTTTGTTTTTGAACTTAAAATGAGGTTTGGGATACTGGCTGAATACATTGTTCTTTTCCACTTCTATTAAATATTTTACATGTTATAATGCTTTGGGATAATAAATTTATGCTTCAAATGTTTGATGTGCTGATGGAAATTATAAAGTTTATTATGGAAGAATAAATGACTTAGAAAATGTTCATGATATTCTGTTAAATGATAAAAACAGGTTACACAGTATATACAGAGGCCCCCAACTTTGTAAAATTAGAGAGAGATGGAGTTATCTGCATAGAAAAAATATTATAAAAGCATTATGTTAATAACGGTTGTCTTAGATTTGGGAAACGGCAGATGCTTTTTATTTTCTTCTTTGAGCATTCTGGAATTTTTTAAATTTTCTATAATGAATGAGCATTAATTTTGTAATAAAATGGCTTTGAAAAGAAATTTTACAAGAGAACAATAATTTAGGAATTCCTATTCACTACTAGAGTATCACAGAACTGGAAAAGATCCTGAGAAGTTTCAGCCCAGGGGTTCTAAAAGTTTTCAGATAAACCACTCAGGCATAGGGACGTTAGAAAGCACCTAACCTAAAGGGTTTACAACTAAGTATGCCTCCAGAGGAAACCCTGGTGGTGTAGAAGTTAAGTGCTACGGCTGCTAACCAAAAGATCAGCAGTTCAAATCCACCAGGCACTCCTTGGAAACTCTATGGGGCTTTTCTACTCTGTCCTATAGGGTCACTATGAGTTGGAATCAACTTGATGGCAATGGGTTAACGGGTTTAATGCCTCCAAAATTAACTGTGCTACTACTGAGAGTCCTAATGGGAGATCAGAAGTGCACTATTTTTCTACACTAAAAATGGGCAACTTGAGTATTGTGAGCGATTAGCTCCCAAACTGCTTGCAAGATCACTGTTCTAGCTGAAGGCTATGCCCCACCATGATATGCAGATTGGTCAGTCGATGCTGCTCTCTATTTCCAATCTCATTTTCTAAAAATATTTCTTCTCATTTCTTGAACATAACCATAGAAAAACCTAGGGACGAGGTTGCTGCCTAGTATCTGGAAGTAGCTGGAGACTGGGAAGCTCACAAAGCTGGAAGAATGAATGAGGTAAGTGGGAGGAAGCCATCATCAAGGTCCACCTGCCAGATGAGAAGAGCTGACCAGAAGTCATGTTCAAGCTGATGAACACACAATGCTCTAGAAAAGAGGGGTCCACTGAGGCTTGAGATTTAGAAACCATGGATGAGGGTAATGTGCCTTCCTCTAAGAGGTGCTGAGTGAATGATGTCTATCTCAAAATGCATTCCTGTGATGTTTCTGTAGGCCAGGTGAATCATCTGAGGGCAGACACGACCTGCAGGCTGGGACACCTGGCAAGCAGTGGGAAGAAGTGCCTGATCAATTAGCTCACAATTTCACGGCCTTATAAAGGAAGTACAGGGACCAGAGGCTTCCTCCAGCTGCTGGGGTGGTTCTCTTGTACTGCCTTCAAACACTGGGGACAGTGGAGAACTCCGTCAGTGAGGCAGCCCAGAACCAGAAGTCAGGAATCCCTCAACAGCTTGTTTATTAAAAACAGTCTGTCAGAGATGCTGTCTTCTAGATGATCGGCTTCTGGCTTCATGGTGATCAAGAACCACAAGACATAAGTGCTGACTGAGGACACACACTCTAGGGAACCTCTCTCCAGATCACTGTCAAGAGAACCGAGCTTTCACTTACGTATTTATTTTAGGTCACAGCTGGGAATCTAATCTAAATTCATTCACCTAGAAAAGCAAGGCGATTCTATGCATTAACGTGAGTGTTGCTAGGAAGTCAGTGTTATCAGTGAAGGGTTCATTCTGACCATCTAGCATTCCTATAGGGACCAGTGAGCCCTCCATCTAACTGTCAAAGTATTGACAGTTTTAACTTGACTGATGAGAATATAGGAGGAGTGATTAGATTTCCTAATTAAGAAAAGACATCTTGATGTAATGCAAGAAAACAAGCAGGAAAAAAAATGTTATCTGAAAGTAGAAGGAAGAAACTCTTAGGGCAAAAATTAGGAGAACTGGATTTTACTTTTTGTCATACATCTCCCCCCATCTACCTCTCATATATGTCAATATATATTTAACCATGTCAGTCTTAGAGTTTATAGTGGTTCAGATGATGGTCTCAAAATCAGGAGACGGAGGGGAATAGATTCCTCCAAAAAACCCATCTTCCCCACTGGAGATCGGCTGAAGTCTTTTATAGGGACAGGATTATGGATCTTTCGTGGTAGTTTCTCCTTGAGGTAATGATGTCTTAGATGAGTTAACCTTCTACTGGTATTCTTAGCAGTTCTCTGGCGGCATCTTTGGGGATTATCTGGCTACATCTTGTCACAAGATGGATGCTTTGTTTGGTTGTTCATTCTTAGATCATTATCACTTGTTTTCTACCCTCCAGGGAGGAACATCGGTTAATCTTAAACCTTTTTGTAGAGACTGGAGAAAAAAAGATCATGACACAATGTGGCAGTTAGCAATGGGGAAGTAAACAATAGTGAGCTGGGCCTTGCAGCCTCTTCCATAATGACTACTTGAAATGTAGCCACTGCAACTGAGGAACTGAATTTTTCATTTTATTTAATTTTGTTGTCGCTTTTAGGTGCCGCCAGTTCCGACTCATAGCAACCCTATTTACAACAGAACAAAACACTGCCTGGTCCTGCGCTATCCTCATAATCGTTGATATGCTTGAGCCCATTGTTGCAGCCACTGTGTCAATCCATCTTGTTGAGGGTCTTCCTCTTTTTCGCTGACTCTCTGCTTTACCAAGCATGATGGCCTTCTCCAGCGACTGATCCCTCCTGATAACCTGTCCAAAGTACCTGAGACATAGTCTCACCATCTTTGCTTCTAAGGAGCATTCTGGATATACTTCTTCCAAGACAGATTTGTTCATTCTTCTGGCAGTCCATGGTATATTCAATATTCTTCACCAACACCATAATTCAAAGGTATTGATTCTTCTTCGGTCTTCCTTATTCATTGTCCAGCTTTCACATGCATATGACGTGATTGAAAACACCATGGCTGGAGTCTGGTGCACCTTAGTCCTTCAAGTGACATCTTTGCTTTGTGACACTTTAAAGAGGTGTTTAGTTTTAATTTAGAGAATTTAATTAATTTAAATATCCTCATGCAGCTAAAGGCTACTGTAATTGACAGTGTACTCTAAGTTATCTGTAGGCTTATCTGGGAATGAGAGGATCCTCCCTTCTACAGGGAAGAACTGTGATTGAATATTCCTTTTAACAGAAAATACACACACACACCACAACTGCTCTAAGCTCATTAGGAAGAAATGTGCTGAGCCAGGACACATCTTACAAAGGTCAAGTTGAATAAGCAAAGAGATAGTGCTTCCAAAACGCTATCCTTGTTTGGTTTCAAGTGTGTTGACGTTTAAGGACCAAAATGTAGGGTGCTGGTCAAGAGCACGCTCCTTGAACAACCTAAGTCAATACTCAGATAAGGCATTCCTTTAGAGAGAAGTTGCCCCGACACCTTTAGCTCTAGGCCAGAAAGGGGAAAATAATTGAGTTGCAGCCTCTTGAAAAACCTTGAATCCTCCCAGCAAGGTGTGGTAGCTCGAAGGAATTAGAAAGAGGATAAAAACAGAAGTTAATTTTAGCAGTTTCACATCCATCTGATAAAATAAGAAGCCTCATTTGCAATGTGATAAAGAAATGCTGACACTCTGGCAATGTCCTCTGAACCATGAAGCTTTTTGACTCATTTTCAAAGAAAACTATGCCCAAGATCACGCAGTTTCTCATTCCACTTTCTTTTGCCTTTTCTCTCTCTCTCATGCCTTGGAAACTCAAAGCTGCTCCCCTTAGGGCCTGTGAGGCTCCCTAGGGCTCTTTCTGTTTTTAAAGAGGAGCAAATGAAAACTGCAGCTCTCTTTGTAGAGGTAGGGCTGCTGTTTTTCTGTGCAGCAAAGTAAATACCAAGGTCACCTTCTTCCTGTCACTACTTAATGCAGCTCTTACAGATATCTGAATATTTGGTGGTGATTTTATGCATCTACTGGGATGACAGATTTCATCAGAAGAAGCAACAAAATCCCATGGGCAACAAAACAACCAAATATACAACTGGAGTACCAGCTGCCATTTAGTCCTGGCCCCCAAGCGTGGCAACATGGCTGAAACGGCCAGAAGTGGGAGCGCCCCAGCCCTCCCTGGCCTTGGATGGCTGTGGGGGCCACAGAGGCAGCCTGAACAAAGGCCACAAGGCCCTTCCCCTCATATCCATCTGTGCCTGGACACCAGCACCAGCCACAGACTTCTGGCTTGAATAACTGCAATTGGACACCTACTGTAAACTGCCAATAAATGAACTGTTCTCTTTGTGTGTGTGGACAAACACCCAGACACTACCACACAAAGAAACATGGTGTCTGTATTTTTTTGGGCCGATTTGAACTTCCTCACATGCCCTCATGCTGCAGAGCAGCAGCAGGGGACATCCTCAACAGTAGCTCTTTGTTGCCTTGGTGTCAACATCTCTTCAGGTCCTCAGTGGTCTCTGTGGCTGGAGGGCTGGTCTGGCTCAGTGTCCTGCCTTCGTGTCATGGCATGAGGGTCAGGGGGCCACCCGAGGTGTGGTTTCTTGATTAGTCAGTAACTGTCATGGATTGAATTGTGTCCCCCCAAAATGTTGTCAACTTGGCAGGCCATAATTCCCAGTATTGTGTGGTTGTCCACCATGCTCTGATCCCATGCGATTTTCCTATGTGTTGTAAATCCTAACCTCTATGATGTTAATGAGGCAGGGTTAGAGGCAGTTAGGTTAGTGAGGCAGGACTCAATCTACAGGATTAGGTTGAGTCAATCTCTTTCGAGATATAAAAGAGAGAATCCAGCAGAGAGGAGGGGGACCTCATGCCACCAAGAAAGAAGCGCTGGGAGCGGAGCGCATCCTTTGGACCTGGGTCCCTGCGCTGAGAAGCTCCTAGACCAGGGGAAGATTGAAGACAAGGACCTTCTTCCAGAACCAACAGAGAGAGAGAAAAGTTTCCCTAGAGCTGGTGCCCTAAATTTGTACTTCTAGCCTACTAGACTGTGAGAGAATAGATTTCTGTTTGCTAAAGCCATCCCCTTGTGGTATTTCTGTTATAGCAGCACTAGATAACTAAGACAGGGACCCGAGGCTCTCACTGGCTCACTTGGCCTCACCTCAACTCCCTCAAGCACAACAGGCCCCTCCAAACCTCATCCAGGGGTCCAGAGAGAGATCATGGCTCAGGCCTAGAGGGGTCTTCAGTGCTATTAAGGCTGAGGTCATGACCCCACAACCTCGGGGTGGGCAGGTGCACCCTACCTCTTCCTCCACGCAGCCCTGATTGGCCCAATGGACCCCAACAGGGCTCTCTTTTGCACCCTTCACAAGGCAGAGGGGCCACTCTGGATTTCCTCTGCACCATATGGGAGTAAAGGATACTGAAAGGCACTCCTCCCTGCCCAGCCATGCCTCGCTGCCCCTTTACTCACCACGGCAGCTCATGGAGACTGCAGCCGTCCTGCACAGTGGTCTCCTTCACAGGCCTCACTGCTTCCATCTCTCCCATCAACCTATCCCCCTACCCCACTCTCAAGGAGTCTTGCCTGGAGCAGAGAACCAGAACACTCAGGTGTGGCCTCTGGCTTCCCCCTCATCTGTCCCTCTTCCCTTTCCCACTGACACCTCTAACCTGAGGGCTTCCATCCTGTCAAGCAAGGGCTCCCCAACATCATCATCATCTCTTCATTCCTGTTTACCATCTCCCTGCCTACTCCCTAGGGCCAAAATGATAATATGGCTGCAGTGAACTTGATTTGCAGGGAAGGAAAGGGAAAACCACACCTGTATACTATTTTCAAAACTTCCTGGCCCTCCTTTGCTTCCACCTCTCTGTCTGGCTTTTTTTGGATGGCTGCTGGGATAATAATAAGATTTGCCCCCAAGTCCTATGCTACTCATCCACACTACCCTGAGAAGAAAATAAATACAACTACAAGCTTAAAACAATTTCACTGATTTTAGAGAAGCAAAAAGTAGATGCCTACAAATCAATGAGAAATTTTACCTCTTAAGCTTGGGAAATGCTAGAAAACAATGCCCCCTTCACCTCCTATCATTCTGCTCCTGGGCTGTTTTCTTTCTGTGAACACCTCATCCTGGGTGTGCTGTGACACACACAGTTCCCTTTGCTCTGTGCATGTGGCCCTTGGGTATTTTCTTTCCCACAGAAATAGCAAAATTACCCCCAGGCTGCCCAGGGGCCAAAGGATACCTACAATAGTGGGGCACTCTCTCCTGGGATTTACTCTTAGGCCAATAACTAAAGCAAATGGACTCCTCAAGTTGTTATGTTTTGTACTGATTTAAAATCTAACAGAACAACTCAATCCCCTTCAACAGATAAAACAAACATTTTCAAGGTATTGGTCAGATATAGTTAAAGCAAAAATCAGGATATTAGATTAATAAAAAATATTATCAGGTTAATCATACAATCCAGAAAGGAATCAGCTAGGTGGCATTAGAATTTTTAAAGCTGTTTTGAAAATACAAAGCTCCAAGGCAAGTTTGACTGTGTGTGCATGTTTAGGTTGACAAGCTAGGTTTGGTTACCAGAATTGAGTGGTTATGTTTCTATTCCTTTCCTGTTCATTGTGTTCATCATAAGTATCTGAAAATTCAGTTTTTTAAACTTGTTAAAGGTCCTAGTTCACTGGGGAAAAAGCTATTGCTTACAGTCTTGAGCAAGACTGAAGGAACAGGCATGGTTCTGTGCCTGAGTAGGGTCAAGATAGGAAAGAGCAGGAATGCTGGGCAGCAGCCCCTGAGCCCAAAAAGTGAAAACAGGAAGCATCCAGTCTGGGTTTGCTTCTGAACCAAGTAACTCCCCACTATTAAACCTGGCTAAGTGAATGTCGGTCCCCGGCCATCAGATTCGCTGGTCCTTCAGTCAGGGGGCAGAAGAGGGTGCCCAGATGCTCACTGTGACACCCTCCTCTGTGGACAGGGGAAGCTTGAAAAGAAGTTGCACAGAAACAAGGGGGCAGAGGAGCAGTTAACTTGTTGCTTCCCTGCCCCAGCCTGCTAGGGACCAGGGACCAGGTATTGTGACTTGTACCTGCCCCGCTCTTTCACAGTATCACTGTTGAAGGAGAATGGTTTTACTCTCTTATTTAACAGAAGTCAAGGAAGCAGAAATTACAAAACTTACTCACCATCACATAGAAATTACTAGAATGGAAATAAAAACTTGATGAGTTTCTGAGTTACTACTCAACCTACTTAATTAGCATAACTTAGTAGCTAACTTAAGAAGCCCCTTGTTGTTGTTAGGTGCTGTCGAGTGGGTTCCAACTCATAGCGACCCTATATACAACAGAAAGAAATTCTGCCCTGTCCTGCGCCATCCTCACAATCATTATTATGTTTGAGCCCATTGTTGCAGCCACTGTGTCAATCCATCTTGTTGAGGGTTTTCCTCTTTTTCACTGATCCTCTACTTTACCAAGCATGATATCCTTGTAAAGGGATTGGTCCTTCCTGACAACATGTCCAAAGTATGTGAGACAAAGTCTCATCATCCTCACTTCCAAGGAGCAATCTGGCTGTATTTCTTCCAAGACAGACTTATTTTTAATTCTGGCAGTCCATGGTATATTCAACATTCTTCACCAACACCACAATTCGAAGTCATCAATTCTTCTTCGGCCTTCCTTATTCAGTGCTCAGCTTTCGCATGCATATGAGGTGACTGAAAATATCATGGCTTGGGGTAAGGCGCACCTTAGTCCTCCAAGTGACATCTTTGCCTTTTAACACTTTAAAGAGGCCTTTTCCAGCATATTTGCCCAATTCAATGAGTCCTCGTTCGATTTCCTGACTGCTGCTTCCAGAGGCATTGATTGTGGATCCAAGTAAAATGAAATCCTTGACAAGGTCAATCTTTTCTCCATTTATCATGATGTTGCTTTTTGGTCCAGTTGTGAGGATTTTTGTTTTCCTTACGCTGAGGTGCAATCCATACTGACAGCTTTAGTCTTTGATCTTCGACAGTACGTGCTTCAAGTCCCCTTCATTTTGAGCAAGCAAGGTTGTGTCATCTGCATATTGCAGGTTGCTAATGAGTCTTCCTCCAATCCTGATGCCATATTCTTCTTCATATAGTCCAGCTTCTCAGATTATTTGCTCAGCACAGAGATTGAATAAGTTTGGCGAAAGGATGCAACCCTGATGCACATCTTTCCTGACTTTAAACCATGAAGTATCCCCTTGCTCTGTTCGAATGACTTCTTCTTGGTCTATGCACAGGTTCCACATGAGCACCATTAAGTGTTCTGGAATTCCCATTCTTCACAATGTTATCCATAATTTGTTATGATTCACACAGTTGAATGCCTTTGCACAGTCAATAAAACACAGGTAAACATCCTTCTGGTATTCTCTGTTTTCAGCCAGGATCCATCTGACATCAGCAATTATATCCCTGGTTCCACATCCTTTACTGAATCCAACCTGCATTTCTGGCAGTTCCCTGTTGGATCGTTTTTCTTTGCAATGGGCACAAATATGGATTTCTTCCAGTTGCTTGTTCAGGTAGCTATCTTCCAAATTTTTGGCACAGATGAGTGAGCACCTCCAGCACTGCATCTGTTTGTTGAAACATCTCAACAGGTATTCTGTCAATTCCTGGAGACTTGTTTTTCACCATTCCCTTCATCGCAGCTTGGACATCTTCCTTCAATACCATTGGTTCTTGATCACATGATACCTCCTGAAATGGCTGAACGTCAATCAATTCTTTTTGGTATGGTGCCTCTGTGTATTCTTTCCATCTGTTTTTGATGCTTCCTGCCTCATTAAATATTTTGCCCATAGAATCCAAAACTGCAACTCTAGGCTTGAATTTTTTCTTCAGTTCTTTCAGCTTGAGAAATGCTGAGCATGTTCTTCCCTTTTGGTTTTCTAACTCCAGGACTTTGCACATTTCATTATAATATTCTACTCTGTCTTTTCAAGCCACCCTTTGAAATCTGTTCAGCTCTTTTATTTCATCATTTCTTCTATTTGCTTTAGCTACTCTATGTTCAACAGCAAGTTTCAGAGTCTCTTCTGACATCCATTCTGGTCTTTTGTTTCTTTCTTGTATTTTGAATGACCTTGTGCTTTCTTCATGTATGATGTTCTTGATGTTTTCCCACAACTTATGTGGTCTTCAGTCATTAGAGCTCAATGTGTCATATCTATCCTTGAGATGGTCTCTAAATTCGGGTGGGACATACTCAAGGTCACACTTTGGCTTTTGCAGACTTGTTTTAATTTTCTTCAGCTTCAGCTTGAACTTGCATAGGAGCAACTGATGGTCTGTTCTGCAGTTGGCTCCTGGCCTTGTTCTGACTGATGATATTTAGGTTTTCCACTGTCTCTTTCCACAGATGTAGTAGATTTGATTCCTGTATTTTCCATCCGGTGAGGTCCATGTGTATAGCTGCCATTTATGTTGTTGAAAAGTATTTCCAATGAAGAAGTTGTTGGTCTTGAAAAATTCTATTATGTGATCTCTGGTATCATTTCTATCACCAAGGTCATACTTTCCAACTACCGATCCTTCTTCGTTTCCAACTTTTGCATTCCAATCATCAGAAATTATCAATGCATCTTGACTGCATGCTTGATCAACTTTAGACTGGAGAAGTTGGTAAAAATCTTCAATTTTCTCATCTTTGGCCTTAGTGGTTGGTGCGAAAATTTGAATAATAGTTGTATTAACTGGTCTTCCTTGTAGGTGTACGGGTATTATCCTATCACTGACAGTGCTGTACTTCAGGATAGATCTTGAAATTTTTTTTTTTTTAATTGTGCTTTAGGTGAAAGTTTACAGCTCAAATTAATTTCTCATAAAAAATTTATACACATATTGTTATGTGACTCTAGTTGCAATCCCTGTAATGTGACAGCACACTCCTGCGTTCCATCCCTTGTTTCCAGTGTCCATTCAACCAGCTCCTATCCCTTTCTGCCTTCTCATTCTGCCTCTGGACAGGAGCTGCCATTTAGTTTCATGTATCTACTTGAACTAAGAAGCACACTCTTCACAAGTATTATTTTATGTTTTATAGTCCAGTCTAATCTTTGTCTGAACAGTTGGCTTCGGGAATGGTTTTAGTTCTGGTCAAGAGAGAGTCCGGGAGCCATGTCTTTTGGGGTTCCTCTACTCTCAGACCATTAAGTCTGGTCTTTTTACATGAATTTGAGTTCTGCACCACACTTTTCTCCTGCTCCATCAGGAACTCTCTTGTGTTCCCTGTTGGGGCAGTCACTAGTGGTAGCTGGGAACCACCTAGTTCTTCTGCTCTCAAGCTGATGGAGATTCTGGTTTATGTGGCCCTTTTGTCTTGTTGGCTAATATTTTCCTTGTGTCTTTGGTGTTCTTCATTCTCCTTTGCTCCAGGTGGGTTGGGACCAATTGATGCGTCTTAGATGGCCGCTCTCAAGCTTTTAAGACCCCAGATGGCACTCACCAAAGTGGGATGCAGAACATTTTCTTAATAAACTTTGTTATGCTAGTTGACCTAGATGTCACCTGAAACCATGGTTCCCAGACCTCTGCCCTTGCTACTCTGTCCCTCAAAGTATTTAGTTGTGTTCAGGAATAGTCTTAGCTTTTTTTGGTTTAGTCTAATTGTGCTGACTTCCCCTATAGTGTGTGTTGTCCTTTCCTTCACCTAAGATAATTTTTGTCTACTATCCAGTTAGTGAATTCCCCTCTCGCTCCCCACCCTTGTAACCATCAAAGAATGTTTTCTTCTGTGTTTAAACCTTTTTTTGAGTTCTTATAATATTGGTCTTACACAATATTTGCCCTTTTGCGACTGACTAAATTCACTCAGCATAATGCCTTCCAGATTCATCCATGTTGTGAGATGTTTCATGGATTCATTGTTGTTCTTTTTCGTTGCATAGTATACCATTGTGTGAATATACCATAATTTGTTTATCCATTTGTCTGTTGATGGGCACCTAGGTTGTTTCCATCTTTTTGCTATTGTGACCAGTACTACAGTGAACATGAGTGTGCATATATCTATTTGTGTGATGGCTCTTATTTCTGTAGGATATATTCCAAGGGGTGGGATTGTGACTCATATGGTACTTCTATTTCCCGCTTCTTAAGGAAGTGCCAAGTTGATTTCTAAAGTGGCTGTAGCATTTTACATTCCCACCAACAGTGTAGAAATGTTCCAGTCTCTCCACAACCTTTCCAACATTTATTATTTTGTGTTTTTTGGATTAATGCTAGCCTTGCTGGGGTGAGATGGTATCTCATTGTAGTTTTGATTTGCATTTCTCTAATGGCTAATGATCGTGAGCATTTCACTGTAGTTTTGACTTGCATTTCTCTAATGGCTAATGATCGTGAGCATTTCTTCATGTGTCTGTTAGCCACCCGAATGTCTTCTATGGTGAAGTGCCTGTTCATATCATTTGCCCATTTTTTATTGGGTTGTCTTTTTGTTGTTGAGGTTTTGCAGTATCTTGTAGATTTTAGTGATTAGACTCTGATTAGATATGTCGTAGCCAAAAGTTTTTTTCCTAGTCTGTAAGTTGTCTTTTGATTCTTTTGGTGAAGGCTTTTGACGAGCGTAAGTGTCTGATTTTTAGGAGCTCCAAGTTATCTAGTTTCTCTTCTGGTGTTTGTGCATTGTTAGTTATGGTTTGTATTCTGTTCATGCCACGTATTAGGGCTCCTAGCATTGTCCCTATTTTTTCTTCCATGATCTTTATTGTTTTTGATTTTATATTTAGCTCTTTGATCCATTTTGAGTTAGTTTTTGCACATGACATGAGGTATGGGTCTTCTTTCATTTTTTTGCAGGCGGATATCCAGTTATGCCAGCACCATTTGTTAAAGAGACTGTCTTTTCCCCAGTTAACAGACTTTGTGCCTTTGTCAAATATCAGCTACTCATAAGTAGATGAATTTATGTCTGGATTCTTAATTCTGTCCCATTGGTGTATGTATCTGTTGTTGTACCAATACTAGGCTGTTCTGACTACCGTGGCAGTATAATAGGTTCTAAAATCAGGTAATGTGAGGCTTCCTACTTTGTTCTTCCTCTTGAGTAATGCTTTACTTATCTGGGGCCTCTTCCCTTTCTATATAGAGTTGGTGATTTGTTTCTCCAACTCATTAAAAAATGTTGTTGGAATTTGGATCGAGACTGCATTGTATCTGTAGATCGCTTTGGGTAGATTTGACATTTTCACAATGTTGAGTCTTCCTATCCATGAGCAAGGTGCTTTTCCACTTATGCACGTCTCTTTTGGTTTATTGCAGTAGTGTCTTGTAGTTTTCATTATATAGGTCTTTTACATCTCTGGTTAGATTTATTCCTAAGTATTTTATCTTCTTGGGGTCTACTGTAAATGGTATTAATTTGGCGATTTCCTCCTCCAAGTTCTTTGTTGGTGTAGAGGGGTCCAACTGATTTTTGTATGTTTCTCTTGTATCCTGATACTTTCCTGAAATCTTCTATTAGTTCCAGTAGTTTTCTTGTGAATTCTTTGGGGTTTTCTGTGTATAAGATCATATTATCTGCAAATGGGAATATTTTTACTTTTCCTTATCAATTTGGATGTCCTTTCTTTTTCCAGCCTTACTGCTTTGACTAGGACCTCCAGCACAGTGTTGAACAGGAGTGGTGATAAAGGGCATCCTTCTCTGGTTCCCATTCTTAATGGGAATGCTTTCAGACTCTCTCCATTTAGGATGATGTTAGCTGTTGGCTTTGTATAAATGCAGTTTATTATGTTGAGGAATTTCCCTTCTATTCCTATTTTGCTGAAAGTTTTTATCATGAATCAGTGTTGGACTTCGTCAAATGTCTTTTCTGTATCAACTGATAAGATCATGTGGTTCTTATCTTTTATTTATATGATGGATTACACTGATTGTTTTACTACTCTTGAACCATCCCTGCATACCTAGTATGAATCCCACTTGGTCATGGTGAATTGTTTTTTTGATATATTGTTGAATTCTATTGGCTAGAATTTTGTTGAGGATTTTTGCATCTACGTTCCTGAGGGATACTGGTAATTTTTTTTGTTTGTGGTGTCTTTACCTGACTTTGTTATCAGGGTTATGCTGGCTTCATAGAATGAGTTTGGGAGTATTCCATCCTCTTCTATGCTCTGAAATACCTTTAGTAGTAGTGGTGTTAACTCTCCTCTGAAAGTCTGGTAGAATTCTCCAGTGAAGCCATCATGGCCAGGGCTTTTTAAGGGGTGTGTTTTATATTATCTTTTCAATCTCTTCTTGTTATAGGTGTATTTAGTTGTTCTACCTCTGTTTGTGTTAATTTAGGTAGGCAGTATATTTGTAGATATTTGTCCATTTCCTCTAAGTTTTCAAATTTGCTGGAGTACAAGTTTTCATAGTATTCTGTTATGATTCTTTTAATTTCAGTTGGGTCTGTTGTGATATCGCCCATCTCGTTTCTTATTTGGATTATTTGCTTCCTCTCTTGTTTTTATTTTGTCAGTTTGGTCAATGGTTTATTGATTTTGTTGATCTTTTCAAAGAACCAGCTTTTGGTATTGTTAACTCTTTCAACTGTTTTTCTGTTCTCTATTTCATTTATTTCTGCTCCAATTTTTAGTACTTCCTTTCTTCTGGTGCCTGTGGGCTTCTTTTGCTGCTCTCTTTCTATTTGTTCAAGTTGTAGGGTTAATGTTTTCATTTTGGCCCTTTCTTCTTTTTGGATGTGTACATTTATTGCTATTAATCCATCTCTGAGTTCTGCTTTTGCTGTGTCCCAAAGGTTCTGGTAGCATGTGTTTCATTCTCTTTTGATTCTGTGAATTTCTTTATTTTGTCCTTGATTTCTTTTATAACCCAGTAGTTTTTGAACAAAGCTTTGTTCAGTTTCCATGTGTTTGATTTTTTTTTTTCCCTTGCTTTTTCTGTTATTGATATCTACTTTTATGGCTTTCTGGTCAGAAAAGGTGCTTTGTAATATTTCGATGTTTTCGATTCTGTTAAGGCTTGCTTTATGGCCTAATATGTGGTGTACTCTGGAGAATGTTCCATGTGTGTTGGAAAAAAAAGTATATTTGGCTTTATCGAATTTCTCTCTGGATGTTCTGTCCTTCACCGCAAGTGGTGTGTTGAAGTCTCCTTCTATTATTGTGGAGCTCTCTATCTCTCTTTTCAATGCTATTAGAGTTTGTTTTACATATTTTGGAGCCGTCACTGGGTGCATAAATTTTATTATGTTTATGTCCTCCTGGTGTAGTGACCCTTTAATCATTATATAGTGTCCTTCTTTATCCTCTGTGGTGGATTTTGCTTTAAAGTCCCACTTCTGGCCAAGGGGGCAATGTAATCACTGAAGCCAGACTGGGATCAGAGCAGAGCAGGGAGGGAGCTGGTAAATGGGAGAGAGGTACTTCCCGGGGCAGGGGAGGGTTTTTCTGATCCTGCACGGTAGGTTAGATACTTACACTTAACTTTTGCAGATTCAGTGCTGTTTTCCCCTAGTTTCACAGGCTTGCGTAGACTCTCCACTGCTCAGTTTCTCTCAGTGTGAAAAACATGTCCCGAGCACTACTGCTTGCCTCAGCCTGGGCGTCAGTGGATTCAGCCTGCAGGATGCTGGCCAGGTCAGGTCTGGCAAATCCTCACTGCTTCTGAACTGTCTCTCCCTCCCCCTGCTGCTCAGTCTGACTCCTCAACTTTGTCTTTCATGTTCAGGGCCTCTAGATTGCTAAATATAAACAATTCACTTATTTTTTCGGGTCTTTGTTATAAGAGAGACCACAGGAAGTGTCTGATTACTCCATCATATTGGCCCTACTTTGTTGAAATTTTCTTTTTGATGATAAATGTGTCCTTTTCAATTTGTCATTCCCAACATATAGACCATATGATTGTCTAATTCAAGATGGCCAATACCAGTCCATTTCAGCTCACTAATGCTTAGCATATCGATCTTTATGCGTTCCATTTCATTTCTGACGACTTCCAATTTTCCTAGATTCATACTTCATACATTCAGAGGCGGGGCCAAGATGGCAGAATAGTCAGACGCTTCCAGTGGTACTTCTTACAACAAAGTGAATCAATCGTATATGACAATCTAGGAGGCCTGAACATCAAAAGGCAAAGTTGAGGAATCAGACTGAGTGGCAGGGGAGGCAGAGATGGTTCAGAAGCAGCAAGGAGTTGCCAGACCTGACCCAGCAAGAGACTGAGCCGTTCAGCCCAGATCAGCTCGTGGTGCATGATGAGACAGGCAAGCAGCAGCACTCGGGAGGCGTTTTCCACATCGGGAGAGACTCAGCAGCAGAGAGTCTACTCAGCCATCCAGAACTAGTGAGAAGAAGCCCTCGATCAGTGAAAGATAAGTACTTGTGTCTGGCCTACCACGCAGATCAAAACACCCCCCTTTTGGGAAAAACCTCTCTCCAATTTACCTCCCCACTCCCTGCTCTGCACTGGGTCTGGGACGGCTTCAACGATTGCCAAGTCCTCTGGGCTGGAAGTAGGACCCATCACGCGCCCTGAGCCATTCTCCTGGCCTTGGAGAGAGAACAAATTAACAAACAGGGGAAAAAATAATCTGCTGGCTCCCCTAAGCCAGGAACTCAGGGTAGGCACAGCTCCCTTGCCCAGGCACAGGCATAAGGGGTCCACAGACTCTGAGTGCCTTTCCCCCTGCAGAGACTTGTGTGGGCCCATTTCAACAGTGTAGGCCCTCATTACCCCAGTACAACAGGGTATATACCTGAAATCTAACTTCAACTGTTTCAGTGGTGAAGTGGCAGGTTTGTGACATTTGACATGGCTCTCCCCATCAAGCAGGGTCTTCACCTACTCACATCAGGGGCCTGAGGACTGGTGGCTCCACACACACCACCTAGCCACATGTGACAGGGGCCCAAGAATAGGTGGTACCCCCAGTCCTTACAGCCAACAGCACTGGGTGCTCATAGTCCGGCTGCAAAACCCACCCACTTACACACTCTAGGGAACAGGGACACGCTTTCCTCCCGGACACTCAGGGGCGACTGTCAGCCCCCTGCCTTGCTCAGCATGTGACACCCCTGCTGCAGCCGTATGCCTATGCCTACACCAATCACCCATGCATGTACAGGACTGTAGGTGAAAGCCTGCACCACACACTTGGTGGCCAACCACCTGGACACCTGAGCTGAATCCACAGATGAGGAGTGGGTACACTCCTGGGCTCACATACTTAGTGGCAGTCTGGCCACCTGGTGGCGGGACGCTGGACTTTCAGGGGCACTGGTGACCGGGATGGCTCACATGAACATCCTACTTGGGCATACCAAAACAAAAAAAAACAAAACACAGTAAGGAAGCATAAAATAAATAAATATAATAACTTATTGACGGCTCAGAGACAAGTCAATATCAAATCATATAAAAAGACCGACCATGATGGCTTCAGCAAGCTCCCAAAATAATCAAATTTTCCAGAGGAAGAAAATTTCTTGGAATTACCAGAAGCAGAATACAAAAGATTAATATACATAACTCTTCAACAGATCACGAAGGAAATTAGGCAAATGCAGACCAAGCAATACAGGAAATCAAAAAGATTAGAGAAGAGCATAATGACAAATTTAACAGGCTGCAAGAATCCATAGAGAGACAGCAAACAGAAGTCCAGAAGATTAACAATAAAATTTCAGAAGTAGACAACTCAATAGAAAGTCATAGGAGCAGAATTGAGGCAATGGAAGTCAGAATTAGCGAGACTGAAGATAAAGCACTTGACACCAACTTATTTGAGGAAAAGTCAGATAAAAGGATTAATAAAAATAAAGAAACCCTAAGAATTATGTGGGACTCTATCAAAAGGAATAACCTACAAGTGACTGGAGTACCAGAATGGGGGCGGGGGGGGGGGCAGATAACAGAAGATACAGAGAGAATTGTTGAAGATTTGCTGGCAGAAAAATTCCCTGATATCATGAAAGATGACAAGATATACATCCAAGATGCTCATCGAACCCCATATAAGTTAGATCCCAAAAGAAAGTCACCAAGACACATTATAATCAAACTTGCCAAAAACCAAAGATAAAGACAGCATTTTAAGAGTGGCTAGGGATAAACGAAAAGTCATCTACAAGGGAAGACTCAATAAGACTAAGCTCAGACTACTCAGCAGAAAACATGCAAGCAAGAAGGCAATGGGATGACATATATAAAGCCTTCAAGGAAAAAAATGGCCAGCCAAGAATTATATATCCAGCAAAACTGTCTCTCAAATATGATGGCGAAATTAGGGCATTTCCAGATAAACAAAAGTTTAGGGAATTTGCAAAAACCAAACCAAAATTACAAGAAATACTAAAGGGAGTTCTCCAGTTAGAAAATCAATAACATCAGATAACAACCCAAGA
>NW_004443978.1:9514428-9528178 GCF_000243295.1 Trichechus manatus latirostris
AAGAGAAGGAAGGTATAGAGAGACGAGAAACTGAGTAATGAAGAAAGACGGAAAAGAAAACAAAACAAATTTAGAAAAAAAAAAAGAACAAGAAAAGCCCCCCAAAAACAGAAAAAAAAAACCCACGAAAAAAGAAATGCTATCAGGGATCCCTCTGTGCATCTGCGCAAGCTGAGGGATATGTCCCAAGCCACACAGCACCGCCTGGCCAGAACAGGCTCCCAACTCGAGAAAAGGAAAAGAAAACAAACAAACAATTCAAAACAAACAAAAGCCCCAGGATCCCAGCAGGGTGGCAGTCCAGACTAGGAAACACTTCCACACTCGAACGGAGCTCCGCAACACCTTAGAAAGAAGCAAAGATGGCGCACGGAGCCAGGTATTTGAGTGAAAGGAGGGGCAGGTGGTGAGAAGGAAGAAATCAAAAAAAGCGGAAAAAAGCAACACCAGCAGCCAACAAATGGCACTCAGGGAGTCGGCCAGTGCGGGCCGGTGGAATCCAAGCAGCCAGTGCTTCCCGGCCAAGAGACTGTGGCCATGGGAAGCAGAGGAGGCCAAGTGGGGGTGAAGAAGGGTGGGAGGTGGGAAAGCATATGTCACAAATTACCAGTTGTTCTGTCTCCTGCTGGAAGCTCTGTGAAGCTGCTTTCTTGTACCCCCTATTTGCTGGTCTCTGATAGGAGTCCAAGATGGCGGACCCACGCTGCATTAGCTGATAGGGGACCTCTGCATGAACCTCTCCTCGCTCTCCATTCTCTGTCAGTTTTCTCACTCCATTTGGTGCTTGGCTGAGTTCTTTACCTCTTCATTTGATGTTTTAGGATTTTAGGATTGCTGTTTTCTCTGTTTGGCTTAGTTCTTCAGATCTTTGCTATGGAGGGACAGCGTGGTGCTTCTGCCTAGAGCACCATGTTGCTGGAAGTCCCTCTAGTCTGTCTTAGTCTGGAAGATCCACTGAAACCTGTCTACCAAGGGTGACCCTGCTGGTATTTGAAATACTGGTGGCAAAGCTTCCAGTATTACAGCAACAAGCAAGCCAGCACAGTACGAGAAACTGACAGACATGTGGTAGAAGGAGCCCCTTAGAGTACCGTAAACTGTGGCACAGTTCAACTCTACAGATTTAAAAATCTGGACAGATTATAGTTAGGAAATATCAGCAGTAATTGTGATGACAAAAATAACCATGGACATGAGTAAATCATCACCAAGTTGCTTTTTTTTGGAAGGGGGAAACAGAAGTTTTATTGTTACATAAACATTACATAAAATGTTATTGTGTACTCACGAGTATTTAACATATTTCAGACTTCAAAATTATATCTCAGAAGGCTCTCCCTAACTCACACCAACTTTTTCATTTCCTGAAGAAAAACCAGCAGCTTTAGGCCATAAGCATCGTGATGGTGATGGAGGAGGCACAATATGAAGTAAATCCCTTTGATCCACTCTTTGCTTTCCTGTGTGTGCATAAGATACACAAGCCAAGGTCAGTACCATGGCTCCATCACCTCCTCATAATTATACTTGGAAGAAAACATAGTTATAAGAGGAAAAGTCAATAGGACAACAGGATTTATCATCCAACTTCTCCTTAAAACTATCAATGAGTCAACAAACATTTCTTGGTTACTTACTCTGGCAAAGCCCTCTGGGGCTAAAAAGAATAGATAGGCCATGATGTCAGTGAGCCAGCAGTCTGGTTAGGGAGAAAATCATATACAATGGAAAAGACTCTTCCCTTAAACACAACTCTTCCCACCAAGCCACCAATCTGGAGTCCACCATTCCATCTGACATAAATCAAGGATCTCTATTTTTCTCTGAATAGTGAGTCAGTCTCCCCACTAAAAAAACCCACCCTTTCTGAGCTATCTATTCTGTTCCTTTGGTCTGTTTGCCTGTTTAGGGGCTGGTACCATTGTTTTTATTACTATGGGTTTTACAATGTATCTCAAAATCTGGTAGTGTATGTCCTAAAGCACATTTCACAGATAGACTGCCAGCCCCCTCTCCCTTTCAGAGAGGAAAAAGAAGGCAGAAAACCACATATATTTTGTCTCCTCTCTTGCAACTTGGTGTCTTCAGGGTGAACCCATATGCTGATTTGGTTTTAACCACAATCTATGAGCTGATGGCTCCCAACCTACACTCTGACCTTGCTCCTCAGCCCCACACCCATAGACTCAGTAGACCACTAGACGCCATCCTTGGCTGTCAACGGGGGCTTGACACACAATGTGTCCAAAATAGGTATCATCAGCAACCCCCACCCCCTCAATCTTCTGTGTGTTCACCAGGAACCTAAGTCATTCTAGACGCCTCCTCCTCAACATCAAATTAGTCACTAAGTTTAAATGATTCTATTTACATCTTGCCAAACTTTCCCTCTCTTCTCACTATAATTTCTTGTCATCTTCTCTGCAACTGACTCCTAACTGGCCCATCTGCTTCTGGTCTCACTCTCCAAGGCTGTTAGGGTGATGTTTTTAAAGCTTATATTCGATTACAACACTTGTATACTTAAAACCTTCCAGAGGTTCCCCATCACCCCAGGATGAAATCCAAGCACCTCAGCATTGCACACCAGACTCACTATGATCTAGAACCCTATTTGTCTAACTTAACCCTGAACCCCTCCTACTTACACCCAGTGGTACAGCAACTCTTCATTACTTTGTCTCAAAACACATCTTGCCCTTCCCTCCTCCTGAACCCCAAACAGTATGTATCCCTGCTCTTTCTCTGCTTGGGCAGCTCTTCCCAACCTCTCCTTTCATCTTCCCATTTCTACCTGTCCTTCCACTGAGTCTCAAGTCCTCCCTTCTGGTGAGCCTTTCCTGATTGCATCCACCCCTCACCACATTCACATGCCCACCCAGCACACCGAGCTGTAGCGTCACTATTCTTGCTTCTCCACTGAGCCTAAGAATTCCTTGGAGACAGCACCTTGGTTTCCCACGTCTGCGTCACCAGTGTTTGGTTCAGTGCCTGGCTGGTAAGAGGCTCCTGGCAGCATGTTCACTGGGGGAATGAGCATGAGCAAAGGGCCATGGGGGGCTGGATCAAATTGTGGAGGCCTCTGATCTTCAGGCAGACAGGGGTCTTAAGGCTATGGTGAACCACGGTGAATTCCTGGGCATGGAAGTGACAAGAATAAAGTACCACATTAGGAAAAGCAAACCGGGTCACAGCATTCAGGAAGGATGGTAACAGGTGAGACAGGAGATTGTGAGAGGAGCTGAAGAGCAAGAACAGGGAGGAGGGAGCAGCGACAGGAGACTCGATGACCATGCTTGGTGTGGATGTGTGTCTGCCAGTACTACACACATGCTAAAGCAGCAGCTGTCCACTGACAGGCAGCTCCGGAGGTGGAGCACACAGAACCAACTCCTGGTGAGTAACCCCCAAGTCCTGCATCTCAAATAAAGCACGACCTGATTTGCTAACTTTTCTCTCCGTCCTGGAAAGCAGCAGATTTAAGCTATAAATGATCAACAACAAAGACAAATAACCCAATTTAAAAATGGCCAAAAAAGGAAAATGGGAACTCAGGGTGGAAATGGGGAGAGTGCTGACACGTTGTGGGGAATGATGTCAAGGCCATGAAACACTTTATGTACAAACCATCAAATGGGAATCTAATTTGCTCTGTAAACTTTCACCTCACACACACACACACACACACACACACACACACACACACACACACACACAAAGGCCAAAGGACTGGAATAGACATTTCACCAAAGAAGAAATATAAATGGCAAATAAGTACATGAAAAAAATGCTTAGTCATGTTGTTGTTGTTGTCAGGTGCCACTGAGTCGATTCTGACTCACAGCGACCCTACAGAACACAGTAGAACTGCCGCATAGAATTTTCTAGGCTGAAATCTTTATGGGAGCAGATCGCCAGGTCTTTTCTCCCACAGAGCCACTGATGGGTTCCAACCTCTGACCTTTTGGTTAGCAGCAGAGTGCTTAACTATTGTGCCACCAGGGCTCCTTTCATTAATCATAGAGAAAAGCAAATCAAAACCACAATGAGATACTACTTCACACCCACTAGGATGGCTATTATCAGAAAAATGGTAAATAGCCAAGTGTCGGTGAGGGCGTAGAGAAATTGGAATCCTTGTGCATTGCTGGTGGGAATGTAAAATGGTGCATCCACTGTGGAGAACAGTGTGGCAGTTCCTCAAAAAGTTAAATAAAGAATGATCATATGACCCAACAATTCCACTCCTAGGTATTTACCCAAGAGACTTGAAAGCAGGAACTCAGATACCCACACACCAATGTACACTGCAGCATTATTCACAACAGCCAAAAGGTAAAAATAATCTAAGTGGCCTTCAACCGATGAATGAATAAACAAAATGTCGTATATCCATACAATGGAATACTATTCAGCCGTAAAGAGAAATGAAGTCGCGGTACATGCTACCACATGGATGAACCTTGAAGACATTATGCTAAGTGAAATAAGTCAGTCACAAAAGGACTAATATTGTATAATCCCATTTATACGAAATATCCAGAATAGGCAAATGTATAGAGACAAAGTTTCTTAGTGGGCTTAGCAGGGGCTACGTGGGGAGGGGAAGACGAGAGTTACTGTTTAAGGGGTACTGAGTTTCTGTTTGGGGTGATTTAAACTTTTGGAAACAGATAGTGGTGATGGTTGCACAACATGGTGAATGTAATTAATGTCAATCAAGCAAACACATAAAAATGGTTAAAATGGCAAATGTTTTGTTATATATATTTTACTACAATAAAATTTTTTTTAAAAAGCAGCAGCAGCAGCAGCTATGGATGAATTCTGCCTCAGAAGCCATTCTGTCCCCTGCTTATTACCACTGCCCCAAAATGTGAGAAGATGAAATTATCTGGAGTGGGGGGGACTCACACCTGAGCTCCCAGTTTCTTCCGCCTACGGCTCCCGCTCCGACGACACGTCCCCTTCCGCCCCGCTGCTGGCACTGCGGTCTTCTTTCCGAGGTACGTTTCTCTCTTTGCTTGATTCGGAAGGCCCCTTGGCTCTGGTCTTTTCTTTCCGCTGCTGCTGTTTTTCAAGCTTTGACAGCTGATTATAAAAAAAAAAGGAATGATTTTACAAACATGAATATGCGCCTGTATATCCAAAACACCAGTTACTACATGGGTGACAACCATTGAAAAAGCTTTTATCCAGCAACCTGGCATGCCACAGTAGTTCAGATACAGCAAATTACACACACAGTGCTTACCCATCAGCCACCTGAATCATTAGTGCAGATTAGCCACGCATGTAATCTCGCACTGACTTTTTCTTACCCATAATTCAATTTGTCATGCAGTATTCACAAAGTGGTCAAGTAACAGCTTCTTCAGCCGGCTTAGAAGAGCTCCATAAATGATAAAGAGTCCCTGGACAGTGCACTTAACACACCTGGTGGCTAACTGAAAGGTTCCAGTCTACCCAGAGGTGCTTGGGAAGAAAGGCCTGGAGATCTACTTCTGAAAAATCAGCCACTGAAAACACTATGGAGCACAGTTCTACTCTGACGCACATGGGGTCACTATGAGTCGGAACTGACACGACGGCAACTGGTTTGTTTTTTATAAATAATAAAGCTTTGTTTGTTAAATTTTCTTTGATGGCTCTATAGCTTTTTCTTCCTAAACTGTCTTCCCACTTATTGTTTTCTAAAGGTTAATCAAAACACTCTCCCATTTACTGAAGGTGACAGAGAAGGCTGTGAGATAAAGTACGTTAAACACACCGAAACATCATCTTGGTGCGCAGTCTGTAGGAGCATTCAAATCCAAGTAACTCAAAGCACCACCCCCGCCCCCCACCCCAAATGCCCAAGGCTCAATCTCACGCAAAGGCCTGTGTGTGACACAACTTGCTGTCCATATTCCACTCTTCAGTGCTACTGAGAAGCCAAATTCGGAGAGGATGAGGAAGAAAAGCTCCCAATAAATGCATGCTCCCGGAGGCTTCTTAGACCCTGTGGCACCCATCTGATTCTGCATGGATTCAGAGGGACTGTCACTAGCAGAGTGCAGAAATGTAGGGACACTAACTTCACCCTTCAGCCTAACCCTGCGGCTTCCACTGTGGACCAAGCTTTTAAATCACCTATGAGAAATTTTGTAAATGATGTACTGCTGATTCTCTTACATTATTTTTCTTAAAACAACCCAACCACATGTGGCAACATGCTTCAAAGTAAAGTTCTCTGTGAGAACATTGTGAGCTAACCTAATAAATTTAAGCCTTTTCTCAGAACACTTGTAATCCAGTCAATCCAAAGTGTGGAATTTACATCTCAAGGCAAGGAAGCAGTTAAATCTTTCTCCCCCGCCACGAGGAAAATGAGAAAGAAGAGGAGAAATTGGTATTTTGTATGGGCTCATCACCTAGAACGGCAAGAGCTTTCAGATTAACAGTAAGATGGGTGTCAAGGAGAACAGAAACCACTACAGGCCCTGTGACATATGATCCACAAACACCAAGATGTAGAGCTTCTGTCTGTTTGTTTTTTAATCAACCAGTGACAGTGTGCACACTGCAAAGTCTGCTTTAGGGCTAAAGTGCCTTAGAAATCCAACCTTGCAAAGGCAGCCCCGGGCCCACAGCAGCCTATGGACAGCGCCGGGGTCAGGGTTCCGTTCTGGGTCAGCCTGCACCTCTCTCTTGGTAGAGCACAGAAGAGCGGGGACCCGAGCATTGGGGACTGGAATATGGAGATCCAAACTTCTCCAACTCAGCTTAACATGATTAAATCCAGTGACAGAATAAGGACTTTTCTCATTAATTAGGATGCACCACCTCTAACTGTGTGATGTAAGAGTAAATTAGTATGAACGTGAGCATTAGAAATGACCTACTGCAGGGCCTGCAAACTCAAAGCTTTGCAGGGTCTTTCTCGTTTGAAAAGCAGACAAAGTGAAAACCTCAGAGGAGAAGTCTCAAGCTTTTGTTTATGTCAGCCGAGTAATTAAATCGCTCTTCACCAGCAACCAGGAGAGGAAATGGCGTGGACCCCACATAGCATTGAGTATTGAGTGTCGACACTGCCAGGTGGTGAACCTGCTTTTGGTTAAAATATCAGTGTCTGAAGTGGGCAGCAGTTCACTGAGCAGGCCACTTCATCTCCCCATGCTTCCGTTTCCCATCCTCTGAGGACATGCCATCACTTTCTCCATCTGACTCTCAGAGCACTGGGAGGATCAGATGTGACTGTGATGTGCACAGGCTCAGAGACACAGAAGGCACCAAGTAAACAGAGAATCGTTATTATCTGCTCCTGTCCTTTCACATCTATAATACCACTTCTGAAGCATCTTTAAAAACTGATCCCTTCACTCTGTGGAAAGAGCCAGTATGAATGATGACATAAAACATGAAGTGAATAACTTCAGGCTTCTGTGTACATTCGTGAGCGGCAAGGAACACCTCAACAAATAAATCTGAGAGCGTCATGCTTCATGAATCTTCCCTAAGAGTCCACTCATTCTGAGGAAACATCAGACAAGGTTCACTGCCCTGCAGCTATTATCACACACCCAGGCTGGAAGGACTGAACAGAGCTGGCAGGCAGTCTATGTCTGTCTCCATTGCCCTACCTCTGTGGAGCATCCAAACCCACCACGCTGTTAAGTACCATATTCAGTTTAGAAGGAGCCTAGAAATTCAATTTCTTTGTGAGTCACTTCAGAAGAAAACAGGTGCCTGGGAACTCATGATGGGAAGATTGCTCTTAGAGTGAACTGATGTCTCAAACTTGCTTCCAACATGATTCGGGTAATGATGGTAAAAACATACAGCTTCTCATAGATGGAAACCCTGGTGACATTGTGGTTAAGAGCTCGGCTGCTAACCAAAAGGTCGGCAGTGCGAATCCACCAGCTGCTCCTTGGAAGCCCTATGGCGCAGTTCTACTCTGTCCTACAGGGTCGCTATGAGTCGGAATCAACTCAACGCCAGGGGGTTTTTTTTTTTCTCTCAAGATGTCGTACAGTCCATTTTTTTGTGACAAGTCCCACCAGTTAGGTCTTATTTCTCTCTCTTATTTAAGCCCAAAATTTACAAAAGAGTACCTCTTTCCTCAAAGGACCCATGTATATAACCTGAAATTATAATTTAAGCTCTTTAAAGGCTGTCTTCACATTTGGGAAACAAACAATACCTTAGGTTCTGACAACCAATTCCTTGTTGCTTTTAGCATTCTAAGCAGTCAGGACTAGATGTTATTAGTCCCTGATTGTTTTTGCAGTGGAGGTGAGGTCAGTTGGGAGAGAACACCCAAGGCCACTCAGCCAATCAGCAGTCAGGCTGGGGAAAGAAAGCTCCAGGTCTCTGGACTCTGAGCCAGAAATCCAGTCAACCTGGCCAGGGGTTTCATAAGCAGCAAACTGTTTCTGTTCTTTCTAAGATGATGCCAGCTATGGCCTGCCTTTGGGTTATTTTAATGCTAGTTATTTGCTGCCAGACTGTTCTGTCCTGAATATGACCAAAATCTAAATAAAGAGAGAAGAAAATAATGAAAGAAAAGCAAAAGCTCCATGAAGTCAATTACTATGATTTTTATAGACCATAATGTGGATGGAAAAGTTCTGATCCAACCAACCCCTTGCAAAGATTCCAAGAAAGTCTTACAGTGCAGGTCACAAAGATCAAACATCTACTCTGCAATTACTTGTAAAAATACACAAGATATTGATTACTCTGAAGATGGTGGCCCACACCTATGGCCCTGCTGAAGTCAAGAGAAAACTGGGCAGTCACGGGATGCTGCAAAGGAGGGACATGCCCCACAGGTTCCCTTAGACTAAGGACAAGATGCCTGAAACTGATTTGACTCATTTCAACAGCTTTAGAGATTTCTCTCTGCAATGCTCACTGTCCTGATAAATGTCGGCCACCTCCTGCCACCAGTAAGAAATGTACTGACCTTGTCAAGTCATTCAAATCACCCTGTGTGATCATTCTCTCACCTGGACACACAAAACTAACTGATATCAGATATATGTTTTGCCGAATAACTAATAATTTCAAGGCAATATGTAAGTAAAACATGCTATGCAATATATAAATATTAACAATGAACTTCCTCAGGTTTAGGCTCAATTGCTGACTGATGACATAAGACACTAAATGGATGAGTAACTTTTCTGTGCCTTGGTTTGCTCTGCTAGACCACATCGTAGAGACGCAATAAAGCCCAAAAGGGAAGGGAACAGCAACCCTGAGGAGCCTTTGCCCTCTGTAAGAGGCAGAGACATCTACAGGGATGGATTATTCTGTCAAATAGAGTGACCCCTCACTCCAACTCTGGAGCAGGACAGTCCCCACCTGCT
The DNA here is from genome assembly GCF_000243295.1 of Trichechus manatus latirostris. Classification (NCBI taxonomy): domain Eukaryota; kingdom Metazoa; phylum Chordata; class Mammalia; order Sirenia; family Trichechidae; genus Trichechus; species Trichechus manatus. The sequence continues at coordinate 9,523,785 of NW_004443978.1, forward strand.
AGTCCAATGACCACGTGTTAACATTGTAAACTTAGTTTTGCTTTCACAATCAGGATATCTCTTGAGCTATTGGAAGTCCATGACCTGTTGTTTCCCCCATGTTTCCTTTCTGCGGCTCAGACTGACAGAGATGGGAAGTGGAAAGAAGAGACGGCAAACTCTAACCAGCAAATAATATTGGTAAAAATTTGAGAAGACATGGAGTTTCAATCAACTGTGGCATTTTAAATCAGCAGAAACCTACTTCCATAGATTATCTCAAGATGCCTAAGCTATTTAAAAAAAAAAGAAAGCAATGGGAAATTTGTATGCAGACAATTTGTTTTATCAAATTGCAGCTTGATATAATTTCACATTATATGATAATTTTGAAAGCTTTTTTTAAAAAAAGTACTTGTGTAATGGAAAACTTGAGCGAACATCCGAAGAGGGCATTTCCACCACACTGTAGGGCCTGCTATTGTGTCAACTGTAGTGTTGTGTTCTTTTTAAACCAACTGACTGCTTAATAGAAACATTACGGGAGGTGAAGCCAAGATGGCGGAGTAGTCAGATGCTTCCGGTGGACCCCCTTACAACAAAGACCCGAAAAAACAAGTGATTCGATTATATATGGCAATCTGGGAGCCCTGAATATCAAAGGCAGAGTTGAGGAACTGGACTGACTGGCAGGGGGAGGGAGAGATGTTTCAGAAGCAGCAAGGAGTTACCAGACCTGACCCGGAGAGAGGCTGAGCCCTTCAGGCCTGAGCAGCTCGTGGGTGAGCAGTGAGGCAGGCAAGCAGCAGTGTTTGGGAGGTGCGCTTTCCGTACCGGGAGAGACCCAGCCGCAAAGAGTCTACACGGCCACCCAGAACCAGTGAGAAGCAGCCCTCATTGGCGAAAGATAAGTAATTGCATATGGCCTACCATGCAGATCAAGAACATCCCGCTTAGGGAAAAACCTCTCTCCCATTTACCTTCCTACTCCCTCGTCTGCAATGGGTCCTGGACCGGCTTCAGCAACTGACGAGTCCCCTGAGCTGGAAGTAGGATACATCACATGCCCAGAGCCATTCTCCCTGCCTTGGAGAGTGAACAAATTAACAAACAGGAAAAAATAAACTGCTGGCTCCCCTTAGCCAGGAACTCAGGGTAGGCACAGCTCCTTTGCCTAGGCACAGGCATAAGGGATCCATGGACTTTGAGTGCCTTTCCCACTGCATAGACTTGTGTGGGCCCATCTCAACAGCTTATGCCCTCATAACTGCAGTCAGTACAACAGGGTATATACCGGAACTCTAACTTCAACTGTTTCAGCTGTGAAGTGGCAGGTTCTTGACATTTGATACTGCTCTGCCCATCAAGCAGGGTCTTCACCTACCCACATCAGGGGCCTGAAAACTGGTGGCTCCACCCATGCCACCTAGCCACCTGTGATAGGGGCCCATGAATAAGAGGTGCCCCCCAGTCCTTACAACCAACAGCATTAGGTGCTCACATTCCGGCTGCAAAATACACCCACCTACACACTCTAGGGAACAGGGACATGCCTTCCTCCTGGACACTCGGGAGCAGCTATCAGCCCCCGGCCTTGCTCAGAGTGTGTCCCCCTGCTGCAGCCAGATGCATGTGCCTACACCAATCACTCATGCCTGTCTAGGGCTGTAAGTGACAGCCTTCACCACACACTGGGTGGATATCTACCTGGGCACCTGAGCTGAATCCATACAGGAGGAGTGGGCGGACTCCTGAACTCATATACCTAGTAACAGATCTAATCACCTGGTGACAGGACATTAGAGCTTCAAAGGTGCCAATAATCAAACTAGCTAACACAAGCAGCCTATTTGCACATACCAAAACAAAACAAGAAGCTAGGACACAGTAAGCAAACATAAAATAAATAAATATAACTTACTGATCGCTTGGAGACAACAGTCAATAACAAATCACATAAACAGGCAATCCATGATGGCTTCAGCAAGCTCCCAAAATAAAGAATCTAGAAATTTTCCAGAGGAGAAAAATTTTTTGGAATTACCAGAGGCAGAATACAAAAGATTAATACACACAACTCTTCAAGAAATTAGGAAGGCAATTAGGCAAAACGCAGACCGAGCAATACAGGAAATTAAAAAGATTAGAGAAGAGCATAATGACAAACTGAACAGGATGCAAGAATCCACAGAGAGACAGCACTCAGAAATCCAGAAGATTAACAATAAAATTTCAGAATTAGACAACTCAACAGAAAGTCACAGGAGCAGAACTGAGGCAATGGAAGTCAGAATTAGTGAGACTGAAGCCAAAGCACTTGACACCAACTTATTTGAGGAGAAATCAGATAAAAGGATTAAGAAAAATGAAGAAACCCTAAGAATTATGTGGGACTCTATCAAGAGGAATAACCTACAAGTGACCGGAGTACCAGGACGGGCTGGGTGGGGGGGATAACAGAAACTACAGAGAGAATTGTTGAACGTTTATTGGCAGAAAATTTCCCTGATACCGTGAAAGGCAAGATATCTAACCAAGATGCTCATCGAACCCCACATAAGGTAGATCCCAAAAGAAAGTCACCAAGACATATTATAATCAAACTTGCCGAAACCAAAGATAAAAAGAGAATTTTAAGAGCAGCTAGTGATAAAGGAAAAGTCATCTACACAGAAGAGTCAATAAGAATAAGCTAGGACTACTCAGGAGAAACCATGCAGACAAGAAGGCAATGGGATGACATATATAAAGCATTCAAGGAAAAAAATTGCAGGCCAAGAATTATACACCCAGCAAAACTGTCTCTCAAATATGATGGCAAAATCATGGCATTTCCAGATAAACAGAAGTTTAGGGAATTTACAAAAACCAAACCAAAATTGCAAGAAATACTAAAGGGAGTCCTCAGGTTGGAAAATCACTAACATCAGATAACAACCCAAGACTAGAACACAGGACAGAGCAACCAGATATCAACCCAGAGGGGAAGGCACAAAAATAAATCAAAGCTAAAACACTGAAAACAGGGAAACAGATGTCAATCTGTAAAAAATGACAACATTATAACAAAAAAGAGGGACTTAAAAAAATGCATAGATTTTTCATATGAAGAGGAAGTCAAGGCGATATAAAAAAATAAAAGACTGGTATAAACTTAGAAAACTAGGGGTAAATATTAAGGTAACCACAAAGGAAACTAACAATCCTACAAGTCATAATAAAAACTAGAAAAATATAAAGACTCAGCAAATACAAAATCAACAACAATAAAAAAGATGAAAAGAAAATACATACAGAAAAACAACTGAGCACAGAAAATTAAGTGGAACAAAGAAACTGAACAATACACAAAAAAAGCCATCAAAATGACAGCACTAAACTCATATCCATCAATAATTATGCTGAATATAAATGGACTGAATGCACCAATAAAGACACAGACCAGCAGATTGCATTAAAAAAAACACAATCCGTCTATATGCTGCCTACAAGAGACACACCTTAGACTTAAATACACAAACAAATTAAAACTCAAATGATAGAAAAAAATATATGAAGGAAACAACATTCAAAAAAGAGCAGGAGTGGCAATATCAATATCTAACAAAATAAACTTTAAAGTAAATTCTACCACAAAGGATAAAGAAGGACACTAGATAATGACTAAAGGGTTAATACACCAGGAGGACATAACTATAATAAATATTTATGCACTCAATGACAGGGCTCCAAAATACATAAACTCTAACAGCACTGAAAAGAGAGAGAGACAGCTCCACAATAGTAGTAAGAGAATTCTCCACAATAGTAGTAAGAGACTTCAACATGCCACTTTCGGTGAAGGACAGAACATCCAGAAAGAAACTCAACAAAGATACGGAAGAGCTAAATGCTACAATTAACCAACTTGATCTCACAGACATATACTGAACACTCCATACAACAGCAGCCAAGAATACTTTATTTTCCAACGCATATGGAACATTCTCCAGAATAGACCACATACAAGGCCATAAAGTAAGCCTTAACAAAATCCAAAGAATCAAAATATTACAAAGCATCTTTTCTGACCATAAAAGTAGCAATCAACAACAGAAAAAGCAAGGAAAAAAAATCAAACACGTGGAAACCAAACAAAACCTTGCTCAAAAACTACGGGGTAATAGAAGAAATTAAGAATGAAATAAAGAAATTCACAGAATCAAGTGAGAATGAAAACACATCCTACCAGAACCTTTGGGACACAGCAAAAGCAGTGCTCAAAGGTCAGTTTAGAGCAATAAATGCACACATTCAAATAGCAGAAGGGGCCATAATCAAAACGTTAACCCTACAACTGGAACAAGTAGAAAGAGAGCAGCAAAAGAAGCCCTCAGGCACCAGAAGAAAGGAAATAATAAGAATTTGAGCAGAAT
>NW_004443978.1:9528278-9529498 GCF_000243295.1 Trichechus manatus latirostris
ATAGGTAGACTCAACATTGTGAAAATGTCAATTCTATCCAAAGTGATCTACAGATACAATGCAATCCCAATCCAAATTCCACCAGTATTTTTTAATGAGATGGAGAAACAAATCACCAACTACATATAGAAAGGGAAGAGGCTCCGAATAAGTAAAGCATTACTCAAGAAGAAGAACAAAGTGGGAGGCCTCACACTACCTGATTTTAGAACCTATTATACCACCACAAAACAGCCTGGTACTGGTACAACAACAGATACATAGACCAATGGAACAGAATTGAGAATCCAAACATAAATTCATCCACTTATGAGCAGCTGATATTTGATAAAGGCCCAAAGCCTATTAACTGGGGAAGAGACAGTCTCTTCTTAACAAATGATGTGGGCACAACTGGATATCCATCTGCAAAAAACTGAAACAAGACCCATACCTCACAGCATGCACCAAAACTAACTCAAAATGGATCAAAGACTTAAATATAAAATCAAAAACGATAAAGATCATGGAAGAAAAAATAGGGACAACGCTAGGAGCCCTAATACATGGCATAAACACAATACGAACCATAAGTAACAATGCACAAGCACCAGAAGAGACACCAGATAAATGAGACCTCCTAAAAATCAAACTTCATGCTCATCAAAAGATTCCACCAAGAGTCAACAGACAACCTACAGACTGGGAAAAAATTTTTGGCTATGACAAATCCGATCAGTGTCTAATCTCTAAATTAATCTACAAGATATAGCAAAACCTCAACAACAAAAAGACAAATAACCCAATTAAAAAATGGGCAAAGGACATGAACAGGCACTTCACCAAAGAAGATATTCAGGCAGCTAACAGACAAATGAATAAATGCTCACGATCATTAGCCTTAGAGAAATGCAGATCAAAACTACAATGAGATAGAATCTCACCCCAACAAGGTTAGCATTAACCCAAAAAACACAAAATAATAAATGCTGGAGAGGTTGTGGAGAGACTGGAACACTTATACACTGTTGGTGGGAATGTAAAATGGTACCACCAACTTTGCAAATTGATTTGGCACTTCCTTAAAAAGCTAGAAATATGATCCAGCTATCCCGCTCCTTGGAATATATCCTAGAGAAATAAGAGCCATCATACGAATAGATATATGCACACCCATGTTCACTGCAGCACTGTTCACAATAGGAAAAAGATGGAAACAACCTAGGTGCCCATCAATGGAC
>NW_004443978.1:9530437-9554959 GCF_000243295.1 Trichechus manatus latirostris
ACCGTGGGACACAAAGTGATACTCGTGAGGAGTGTGCCTCTTAGCTCAAGTAGATACAAGAGACTAAATGGGCAGCTTCTGTCCGGAGGTGAGATGGGAAGGCAGAGAGGGTTAGGAGATGGTTGAACGGACATGGGGAATCAGGGGTGGAAAGAAGAAGTGTGCTGTCACAGTATAGAGAGAGCAATTAGAGTCACATAACAATGTATGTATAAATTTTTGTATGTGAAAAAATAAAAAAAAGAAACATTATGAAGCAAAGTGCACACATGGTACCCGATTTTCATTCATTATTAACTCTGCTTGAGGTTTTTGTGGGAATTAAAAAAATAAAATCAAGCAAGCAGGCATCTGTCCCCATTTGAAATCTTGTAGGCTAATTTTATTTTCTAATTTCCCCGTTGTTTACAAAAAACCTTTCAGGCATGCAAAAATAGCAGGGTGGGGGAGTGTTAAGTTGCCTTTCCTATTATACTCTTGCTCCACTGGGTCTCCCTTGGTCCACTCCTTTACTTCTCGGGCTCAGGCGTGCAGGGCTCCAGCCTTCGGGCCCCAGTGGTTGCTGTTGTAGGTCACATTGAGGTGGACCAAGGCCAGCCCAGGTATGCTTCTCAGTCAGCGCTGCAGCCCTCACACCTTCCAAGTAAGTTCCTGCAGCTGGCACTGTCCAGGCCCACGTGTCCCCCCAGCCCAGCCCACCCTAGCCCAGAGGTCGCCCCTGAAGCTTCAGTGCACAACTGCCAAAGAAGCCTGCCACTTCCCAGCTCCAGTCCCTAACTCTCTCTGCCTGAGGCACCATCTGGCCAGGGGACAGTGTTAGGCTACCAGAGCGCAGGGCAGGCAGAAAGTGTCAGAAAGTAACGCCTCTACAAGTGACCCGCAACCCCTGAGAGCTGAGTTGGTGCTAAAACCCAAGCTTTCCCATCCCTCACCGGGCCAACTCTGAGACATGTTCTACAGTGTCCCAGAGGGACACAGGGCCGAGCCTACTGCTCAACCATTAGCTCGCCCTTTTCTCCTCTTCTCCTCCCTGTTCCACTTGCCACCCTTCACCATTCTTTCTGGGAAGACCTCCCAAATCAACTACCTATACCTAAATCTTTTTACTTTTGGAGGGGAGGGGACCTAGGCCAGAAGCATTTTAAATGCTTTGAAATAAAACCAGTTGTCATCGAATCAATTCTGATTCATGACAACCCCATGTGTGCCAGAGTAGAACTGGGCTCCACAGGGTTTTCAGTGACTGATTTTTTCAGAAGTAGATCACCAGGCCTTTCTTATGAGGTGCTGATGGGTGGACTTAAACGTCAACTTTCAGCTAGCAGTTGAGCACATTAATAGTATGCACCACCCAGGGACTCCCCTTTGAAATAAGCCATGCTGAATATGATAATTCGTTATGTGTAACTCATTGGTTATCTGGCCCTCTATTAACCAAAATTTTACATTGGTTTACACATCTGGACACAAGAGAGCAAGGGCAGATGTTTAGAATTACCTCTACCCAAGACATTGAAAAACACTCAAACATGAAGCAACAATCAAGAAAGTTTGAGTATAATCTTGTGACATTTACATTATATAGCCTGATTCTTTGAAAACTGGTAATCCATACACATGGCAAACTAATATGCTAGTAACCGGGATATTTTATTATGTTAGACTCTGTTCCCTAACCCTACTAGAGAGCAAGGTATTGGAGCATTTCTAGCACTTCCCAGTGCTAAAGTCGCCCTCTCTCCATCACACCTGTGGCCTGGGCTTTTCCTCTGATGGGGGCTAATGGTAAGACTTCAAGAGTTATGGGAGAAAAGTGACCATTTCCCCTCCACTGAAAGAGAAGCAACAGCCCCTGGCATTTGGGAGGCCAGGGGGGCTCTGTCCGCTCCACCTTCAGGACAAATGGCCTCTCCTCACTTTGGCTTGTCTGAGGGACGAGGCTGTAAGTGATCTGAAGGCAGAAATCACAGCATCTCTACTTTGGTCAGCATCGATCACACCGTTGGCACGTCTGGCTAATAATCATGAACTGTGGCTAAGTTTAAGGAGACACTTAAACAATTTCAGTTTCGGTATTTGGCTTAGTCATCTAGTGCTGCTTAACAGAGTGGATGGTTTTAACGAAGAGAAGTTTATTTCCCTACAGTAAAGTAGGCTAAAAGTCCAAATTCAGGGTGTCGGCTCCAGGGGAAGGATTCTTCTCTCCGTCGGCCTTCTTCTCTTCGGTGTTCCCCCGGACTACGAGCTTCTCCGCGCAGAGACCCCAGTCCAAAGGACGCGCTCAGCTCCCAGCACTGCTTTCTTGATGGTATGAGGTCTCCCTGCCTCACTGCTCACTTCTGTCTTTTATATCTCAAGACATTGCCTCAGGACACAATCCAGTCTTGTAAATTGAGTCCTGCCTCACTAACACAACTGCTGCCCATCTCCCCTCATTAACATCACAGAGGCAGGATTTACCACACTTGGGAAAATCACGCAATACCGGGAATCTTGACCCAGCCAAATTGATACACACATTTTTAGGGGGACATAATTCAATCCACGACAGTATTCCAATGCATAATTGGTAACAGAAAACTGTTTATGAGCATTTTAAACTAACAGTGTTCTTTAAATAATTCAAAATGTTTCTTCAATTTGCAAGAGCCTTAAGAAAAAGGAGGGAAAAAAAAACCCTTTTCTCTCCCTCACTCCCTCACTCCCTCACTTGGTCTATATGTTATACAAATGCCAATACAGCAGATTTGGAACAATGAAGAACTATTGTGCAAAATAAAAATAAATCAGAAAAGAAGACATAGGACCCATAAAAACGGTGGACACAAACCAGGAAATCAGGCAAGGCCTGGCCTGGCAAACACAGAGTTCCAGCAAACGATAAATTAATCAAGTTATCTGCATCTAAAATCCACACTCACAAGCAACTAAAAAAACATAAAGAAATGTAAATGCCCAATAAGCTTATGAAAAAAAAGTTAAACTTCACTACCAACTGAATCAATGCAAATAAAACAATGAGACAGATACAATTTACAATTCATCGACCTGACAAGGATTAAACAATTCAAGAGCTTGAGGAAAGGAACATCAACACGTTGGTAGTGGAGAGGGTAAATGTGGACCTTGGGGGGCCCAATTGGGCCACGCACATTTCAAACACTAAATACTCACATTATGACCCAGCAATTTCACCTTTTGGGATTTACCTTGTGGAAAATAACTGGCTTAGTGAACAAAGATGCATACAAAAGGATATTTACTGCCTTGGTTTGGTTTTTTATTTATTTACTTTTTCCTGGTTTTTACTTTATTTTTTTGCTGTTGTTGTTGAGAATATACACAGCAAAACAATTTGGTAACACTGATTATATTCCTTGAGTTGTGCAACCATTCTCACCCTCCTTTTCTGAGTTGTTCCTCTCCAATTAACATAAACTCACTGCCCTCTAAGGTTCCTATCTAATCTTTGAGTTGCTATTGTCAATTTGATCCTATATAAATAGATCTTAAAAGAGCATAATGCTCAAAGAAGACATTCTCTACTAGTTAAGCTAAACTACTGTTTGGTTTTAAAAAGACTTCAGGATATATTTTTGTTTTAAAGTTCCAAGATTATCTCATGGCAACAGTTGCAGGGCTCAATCCAGCCTCCATGGCTCCAGAAAGGCTGGAGTCCATGAGAATTTGAAATTCTGTCCTGCATTTTTCCCCTTTTGGTCAGGATTCTTCTATACAATCTTTGATCAAAATGTTCAGTAATGATAGCCAGGTACCATCCAGTTCTTCTGGTCTCATGGCAAAGGGGCAGTTGTTCATGGAGGCAATTTCATTTCCTCCTCCTATTCCTAACTCTCTTTCTTCCTCTGTTGCTCTACGTGAATAGAGACCAATTATTGTGTGCTTTGGTTTTTATAAAAGTAAAAACTGTGGAACAATCTAAATGCCCATTAAAAAAAGAAGATTCTTTAAATAAATTATGAGACATTATATCAAAATCTGTTTTCCATTTGAGGTGTTGTTAATGAAAACTTATGGCTGAAGTAACCAAAAACTAGAACTCCTATTTCTTTATCTGAAAAAAAGAGTGTTGGGGAAAAGGATAAAGTCAGCTCTGAGGGCTGTCTGGTATTGGACGGCGGGAAGCCTGACTGCCCACAACAAGGCCTAATGTTGGTAGAAAGAGCAAGGGAGAGAAGTAGCATCCACCACGACTTCATCTGATGAGGCCCTCAGACAAGAAAGCCAAGCAAGGTAGCTAGTGACACATGTACCTGCTACAAACTGCACAGAGAGAAGAATGGAGACATTAACACAAAACGCAGGAGAGCAGTCACCTTGGGCAGGTGAGGCAGGGGCAGCAAACAGGAAGGTCCCTGGAGAGTGATGAGATTCTACTTCATAAGTTGGGAGGCAGTTCATTTTATTGCTATGCATTTTACATATATATATGTTATGTGTATTCTTTTTAACTGTCAAATATTATGTAATAAAAATTGTTTAAAAGCACATATGAATGACAATGCTTCATTTTCAGTCACACCTTTGTCCAAATGCCTTTAACAATCGGACTAGACACCCAACAGAGTATCTATAGGAAAAAGAATCTACATGTAACCCTAATAGTCCCCAGCATGTCTTCTCCTTTTCAAAATGGGCGACTGAGAGTTTGACATAACGATGAGCCTTCTCCTTTCCGTATAGCTTTGTTAATGACTTTGTTTTGCTCTGTCTGGCCACCTGTGACTTATGACCCCCTCACAGGAAGATTAGAGCCCAGATGTCTGATATATATATCTTTGGCCTGATAAGGAGATGTCCAGCATGTATCTCTTTAGTCTGATAAAGAGTCTCTTGTAATGAATAACTCATCTGGGCATGCCATCTGTGGGCTACAAAGAAACTTCTAACCTTTGTAAAAATCATATATAAGCTCTAATGTAAAAATGCCTTTTGGGACTCCACAGAGACAGCCTGTGTTGCTGTCAGATTCCCCGTTGGTGGACACCTCCTAAACAAACTTTCTCTCTCTTTCTAACTTGGAGTAATTTCATTGGCTTGACTGCTCCAGCAAACGGACCCTAATGGGGCAACACTACTATTGATCACAAGTTTACAATTCTCAAGTATATTGCCTGTCAGAGAAAATGAAGTGCTCCTCAAAAGTATTATTATAACACTTCAGCAAATTTAATTGAAACCTCAGCTCTAAACACTCCTGTGAACTGAACTTTAGTCACAGAATCACATTTGGGTATTCCCTACTAGAAACAGAAATGTACGAGGCAAAATTTCTTATAAATCTAACACATATGTATGTGTTACGTTGTCATTACCATTTACTTCTAAAAACAAATGCTAGCAAACCACCACAAAGCTCTCATGAATTCCATTTCTATATGAGAAAATGTATTTATAAAAGCATTGGCTATATTTTTGGTACAAACAAAAGCTGTTCTACCCAGCTCGGAGATATTTTTGTCATTAGCTATGACTCATTTTTTCAGGATGCTATCACGAATTATCACCTCCTGAGAGGAAATTTGCTAACAGTGAAATTAGAGAATAGATCTAATGCTCACAGCCATACTACTATTTTGATCTCCTGCTTCAAAATACACTTATCAATACACAGATCCAGGACAAGTACTTACCCAACATATCAGTACTGCTCTTTCTGAAGTAATGAAAATGTTCTATAATTGACTGTAATGATGGCTACACAACTCTGGCAATATACTAAAAACCACTAAATTGTACACTTTAAATGGGTGAATTGTATGGTATGTAAATTATATCTCAATAAAACACATCAGTCCCATTTAGAACCCTTCAAGGGCTCCCCATTCCCTACAAGTCCTCAGTCTTTCCCACTGGGATTCCTCTGGAGACTTCAGCCTTTTCGCATCCATGCATAAGGCACTGCATTTAGATGACAGCAGCTGACACTGTCACTGATGACTGACTGAGTTATGTCGGCAACCTGGTAAAAAAGAACCCTTGACTGGCAAAAACAACACCCCCTCCCATCGTTGCAGCATTTATAATGATAGATTACTCATACAATGCAACTTCATGGTGAGAATTAATGTAAATATGAGGCTCAGAGGCTGATAAATAAATTGCATTATTTTCAATTATAGAATCAAGATCAGGAATCATTTCTGGACAAATAGATGAAGAATAAATTTGACAAAGTATAAAAACAAAATCCCTTTGCTGTCACTATGAAGGTCAGACTGGCAAGTAAATGTTTAAATTTCAGGTTCAAGTAATTATTCACAGAATGTCTAGGCTAGAGGCCTTCCCACTCCACATCTATACAATGAAATAAATCCCTGGACTTGTGAGGATCTCAAGCAAGTGAACTTTAGGACAATTCAATATTTTGGCACAAAGCAATCTCCTCCCCTAAAACAAAATGGTATAGATGGAGGAAGGGAGCAGCACACAAAGATATCAGTTCTCTAGAACCAACCATGGATCTCATCTGCCTGGAAAAAGCAAGATAATGGAGAAGAGGGAGAGAGGCCTCCAGTTCTGCTTGATGTCTGCCTCCGACCTACCTGGAAAAGGCTGACTGAATTTTAAGGGATAAAACGCCATAGTAGACACAGACCACAATGCGGGAATGAAAGAAAACGCTGATAACAACTCTAAGGTTCCTTGCAGACACAGACTGAAACACAGTTAACTGGGAGGCTGAGTCCAAGGAAATGCCAGTGTGTTATGAGGATGACATTGACGGGTGTCATCCAGAGAGATGGGGGCCACTGTGATCAGAGTGTGATGGGACTGGCTCTAAGGGTGAGCCAAGCCAGGAGACACCCCAAGAGTTCACTGTGAGGTTATCGTAGCCTCTTACTCAAAGGAGATTGGAGCATTTTGCAGAGAGAATGTGGCTCCTCCATGGCATGAAGCACTGGTCAGATTAGACCACCAGACCAAAAAATAGTCCCAACAGAAATGAATAAACCTTTGACTTCAGGAGAGGAAGCTGAGGAGTAGGCTTCATAACTATTTTCTCATGAACTACAATAAGAATATAAATTACAGCTTGTTCTGGTGAGGCCTAGAAGAGGTCGCTGACAGCATATGGATTTCCTTCCTCGGAAATCTTACACAAAAATGAAATAGAGTCTCATTTATCTGGAGCCAAAATAATATTTTCAAATATTTTAAATCCTGATGGTGGGGAGAAGGGGTCTTCTTTTTAGGACAATTTGAAGAAAAATGAAAAATATATACAATATTTAGTGCCCATTATAGACCCAAAATCACATTCTAGGTCAGAAACCTAGGTCACATTCCAGGTCAGAGATATGTAAATTATGACTAAGCTCTAAGGTGATCCTCACACATTACAGTGCATTGTGATAATAATTTGATAATAATTAAATATTTATCATTGGTATTTTAAATGTTTTGTTATAAAAGAGCTGCTGAACTTCAGAAATCAAGTACCACTTAGTATGAGCCAATTTATGAAACGCAATCAGTATCATGATAAAAGAATTGGGATTTCTGATCTTGGAATTCTCAGTATAAGGCGGAGGACAATGATCACCATGATCACTACCTCAAAAGATACACACAAAGTGAATTATAGTGAACGGGAGTTTGGTGTCTCCACCCCAAACCTCTGTTAGCTTCTCTCTCTCAGCACTCATGATCCTAAGTATCTGCTTCCTTTATGGATTTGAGTTTTACTATGGATTTCTGAACACGGGAGTCTGCCTGGACTAAAATCAGGTTTGCTATCTCCTACTTGACGGGTACTTTCTAAATGCAGGCCTATCACTTCGTGTATCTCCAGCTCATGAGGACCTGAAACCAGCAAGAAGCCGTGGGAGTCACAAGACACAAGAGGACTTTCTCATCTAACACATTGATCATTTTTTTAGGTTCCCATCACATTTCCCCCCACATTTTCTAACTCGAGGGCTAGTAGAGGAAGAGTAATATCCCTGGGGAGTAGAGGGGAAGCTTTCCTTCCCATTCACCTTGGACTTGGCATTTCTAAGCTGAAACCATTTGGATGGGGTCAGGATGCTTGAGGCTGGGCCAGAAGGCCTCTTGCCAGGCCTAAATGCATGTGTCGAGAAGTGAAAGTGTGTACCCTTCCACCTTTCTTTTCACCCTCCTCTTTCCCTTACTTCTGCCTAAGAGGAAGGAATCTGACTGGCTGAAATTCTACGATACTGATTGGCCTACTTTAGCAGCAGGAAGAGTCACTGGGCATGAAGGGGTGATGCACAGGTATGGGCCTCTCCCACTTCTCTCCCACTTCCTTCTCTATGGTTGGATGGGGGCTCAGGGCTGGTCTTTCTCACTATCAATGTTAAGTCGCTAGGGTCATATGGAGACTCTGAACTTCAGTGGCTTGATGCCACCTTCCAGGTAGTAACTGGTCTAACCTGTGCTAACATGGGATATTCTTAACCTCCCATGAACATTTGTGACCACAGTTTTAATTGCTTCCCAGCTCTGCCATTGGTGCTGCTGTCTTGTCCTTGCTGGTGGGATTCTCAAAGCTGTACCCAAAATTGCACTTCTACCCTTGAACACGGCATCAGGATTGGAGGAAGACTCATTAACAACCTGCCATATGCTGATGATGCAACAATGCCTGCTGAAAGTGAAGAGGACTTGAAGTACTTCCTGATGAAGATCAAAGACTACAGCCTTCAGTATGGATTGCACCTCAACATAACGAAAACAAAAATCCTCAAAACTGGATCAATAAGCAACATCATGATAAACAGAGAAAAGACTGAGGTTGTCAAGGATTACATTTTACACAGATCCACAATCAACATCCATGGAAGCAGCAGTCAAGAAATCAAACGACACATTGCACTGGGCAAATCTGCTGCAAAAGACCTCTTTAAAGTGTTGAAAAGCAAAGATGTTACCTTGAAGACTAAGGTGTGCCTGACCCAAGCCATGGTGTTTTCAATTGCCTCATATGCACTCAAAAGCTGGACAATGAATAAGGAAGGCCGAAGAAGAATTGACATATTTGAATTATGGTGGTGGCGAAGAATACTGAATATCCATGGACTGCCAAAAGAACGAACAAATCTGTTTTGGAAGAACTACAGCCAGAACGCTCCTTAAAAGCAAGGACAGCAAGACTACATCTCACACACTTTGAACATGTTATCAGGTGGTATCAGTTCCTGGAGAAGGACATCATGTTTGGTAAAGTAGAGGGTCAGCAAAAAAGAGCACGACCCTCAACGAGATGGATTGACACAGTGGTCGCAACGACGGGCTCAAGCATAGCAATGATTGTGAGGATGGTGTAGGACCAGACTGTGTTTGGTTCTGTTGTACATAGGGTCGCTATGAGTGGAACCAACTTGATGGCACCTAACAACAACAACCATAGCTTAACGTTGGGAGAATCCGCGGTTAAGAATTCGACTGCTAACCAAAAGGTCAGCAGTTCAAACCCACGAGCTGCTACTTGGAAACCCTATGGGGCAGTTCTCCTCTGTCCTATAGGGTCGCTATGAGTTGGAATCAACACAATAGCAACAAGTTGGTTGGTTATCAGCGCACTACTGGTTAATAGGGAAAACCATGTAGCTCTCTCAATGAATCAATATCATCTGATAAATTCAACATCCATACATGATAAATGCTCTCAAGAAACTAGGAACAGAAAAGCATTTCTTTAAACCTGGCAAAGAGCATTTATTTTATATATATATATATAGAAAATATATATACACACACACACACATACATACACAAATGTCATCTCCATGGTGAAACAATACAATATTCCCTTTAAAATTAGGAAAAGAAAAAGAAGTCTGTTCTCACTATTTCTATTCAACATCATTGTGCTGAAGTACTAAGCAGCGCAGTAAGAAGAGAAGGAAATAAAAGGCATAGGGACTGTAATGTAAAAAATAAAACTGTCATTATTTTCAAATGATATGAAAATCTACATGGAAACTCTGACAGAATCTATAGATTACAAATTATTAGAAAATTTGTTTAACAAGGGTGTTGGATATAATATCTAAATTAGTATGTGCCTTTAGAAATAAAATCTGGCTGTACAATTAATTACATTATAGGTTACATGTTAATAAACTTCTAAAAATTACTTGCTGAAAAAAGAAATGAGAATCTGCTCATAGAATACCAGAAATATAAAACAGAGATAAAGTATTAAAAACAAAAAATATTTGCTGAAAATCTTACAAAGCTAATTCAGAAGGGAAACAGCTAAGTTTATCTTATTTCTTTCAAAAATGAGGCCTTCTTTTTAAGAGTTTGGAGGTAGGTGCAAATGAAGTTACCTAGTTTATGTTAAATATGCTTTATGGATTTGTGGTGTTATAAAATGTTCTTAAAATTCAATAGTAGAGGGTATTCAGGGAAGAGGACAGCGTAAACAGACCATTGTTCTGACCCTCCCCTACAAATACAACAAGGAAATGGTTCTTGATTGAAGGATTTGAATCAAGGAAGAGAGGAAAGCAGCGGGGAACTGCAGATAGGCAACGAATCAACAAGTCACATATGGTAAAGAAATTGCTTCTCCCACCATCTCTGCCCCTCCTTCCAGCCACAAGGGCACAGGATTCTATGAACTGGGGAAGTGGCTCCAGCAAAAGGGCCTGCTTCCTTAACCACCACACCCCCTGCCTATACAAAGAGACAGGACCCCAAGCTTCTGCTCTAAAATGAACAAGGCAGACCTCCTCTCCTTGGGTATCCGTTTAGAGTGTGCCAGCACCTCCCCCTGCCAGACACTGTCAGCTGCAAGCCTACAGCAAATTGTTACAGAAGGCCCTTGCTTGCAGTGGAGTTAGCTCCCATAGTCCACACTCTTACCTGCCTCCCTGCCTACTCCGTAGCTCAGGCCTCTGAAACCAACAGGACACACCTCCCAGGGAGTCAGTTCGGGTACATCTGCTCCCCTTTCCAGTTGGCACTGAGAACTGCTGATATGAGGCTGCTGTGTGCTAGAAGGAGGCAGTGGTGGTTCAGTGGTAGAATTCTTGCCTTTAATGTGGGAGACCCAGGTTCAATTCCCAACCAATGCACCTCATGGGCAGCCACCACCCACTGGCTCTGTTTTGGGGCCCTGGTGGCACAGTGGTTAAGAGTTTGGCTGCTAACCAAATGGTCAGCAGTTCAAATCACCAGCTGCTCCTTGGAAACCCTATGGGGCACTTCTACTCTGTCCTATAGGGTCGCTATGAGTTGGAATGGACTCGAAGACAATTTTTTTTTTTTTTTTTAACAGTGTGCTGGGAAGCAGGTATCTTGAGTGGAGGCTACACCTACAGTCAACATACCACAGGGGGAGCTCTGATAACAACAAGGCAGACCTCCCTGGATATCTGTTCAGAAAGTGACAACCCCTCCCCTTTCCAGATACTGTCACCTGCAAGTCTGCTGTAAAATGCTACAGAAGGCCCCTGCAATACAGTCGGCTCCCACGGTCAGCACTCTACCTGCCTCACTGCGTACCTCATAGCTCAGGCCTCTGAAACCAATAGGACAAACCTCCCTGGGAGCTAATTTTAAGTTAGTCTGCCCCCACTTCTGGTTGGCCCTGAGGACTGCTGAATGAGGCTGCTGTGTGCTAGGAAGCAGGTGTCTTGAGTGGAGGCTGCACTCACAGCCAACAATCTACCAGGGTGGTTCTGAAAGCAACAAGACAGACCTCCACGGAGATCTGATCGGAGTGTGACACTCCCTTCCACCTGGTAACTGTTGGTTGCCAGGTTGTCGCAAACTACTACCAAAGGCCCCTGCAGTGAAGTCTGCTCCCTTAGTCAGCACTCTGCCGGCCTCCCTGTGCACCCCATAGCTGAGACCTCTGAAACCAACAGGACAGACCTCCCTGGGGGTTAGTTTGGGTCTTTCTGCTCCCCCTTCTGGTCAGCACTGGGAACTGCTGACTAAGGCTGCTGTGTGCTAGGAGCAGGCATCTTGAGTAGAGACTACACCCACAGTCAACATACACTGGGGTGGGCTCTGATAGCAACAAGGCAATGTGATAACCCCTCCCCGACTTGGTAACTGTCAGCGGCTGGACTGATGCGAACTCCTACAGTGGAGTCAGGAGAAGGGTCACTGTCTTAGGCTGGGTTCTCTACAGAAGCAAAACCAGTAAAGCCTATATATAAAGAGAGAGAGATTTATATCAAGGAAACAGCTCATGCGATTGTAGAGGCTAGAATGTCCCAAGTCCGTGGATCAGGGTTGAGGCCTCTCCCAATTTATGCAGCCGCAGAAGCTGGTAAACCCAAGATAGGAAGGTCGGAGAGCAGGGCTCCTGCTTACAGGCTGTGACGGTCAACGAATCCCAAGATGGACAGGTAAGCTGCTAACTCAAGTCCCAAGAACTGGAGGTGAGATGACAGGAGGCAGCCACAGGATCCAGAGTGAGCAAAAAGCCAGCATGACTGCTTATATTTGGATGCAGGCCACACCCCCACGGAAACTCCCTTTCAACTGACTGGCTACTCACAGCAGATTCAATCATGGGAGTGATCACATACAAACACTGAGAATCATGGCCTAGCTAAGTTGACACACAATCTTAACCATCACAGTCACCTAAGTGGAGAATGCTCCCCCAACCACCACAGGACCACTGGGGCTCTGAAGCCAACAAGACAGATGTCTCAGAGGTACTCCTGGGGAGTGCCAGCCCCTCCTCATGCTGAAATGGAGGAAAGTCTACCTGTGCTTCCTCTGAATGCCAGCTCAAGTATAAGCAGCTCTCACAGAGAGCCTCAGACAAAGCAGGGAGCAACACCAACGCCCAAAGGGGACTCGCTGGGTGTAAGCTTTCCAACTGAAAGCGTGGATGCAGAAACACAGAAGGGAAGGGAGCAATAACCAGACAGAGAGGACTGCAACCCCTGGTGGACAGATTGATTAGAGCACGATTATCTTGCCTGAGTGGCAGTGCACCAGGTGGACAAATTGACCACACACAGCACGTTCTCTGGCGTGTCTGGGAGACACTGAAAGTTGAAAACTGAGATCTGAAACTTCCAAATCCTAATTAAACCAGGGAGGGAGAAGGAGCTATCACAGAGAGAAAGAGAACAGTAAACAAAGGCTGAAGGCTCTGCCACCTAAAAGTTTTTTGCAGAAAGTAGTGCAGGCAAAAACACTAAATACCGTGGAGAACTGAAAATTAATGCCATCAAAAACTTCCAATGTCTCAGTAAAAAACCACTATACACATACAGAACAGAGAAACAATAGCCCATCCAAATGAACATGACCAAAGCGGGCAGAAGCACATCGAGGGAAGACCAAATAATGAAAAAAAAAAAAAAAAAGAAAGAAAGAACATAATACAACAACATTAAACGTAATTAAGGGGTACTATGTTTCTGTTTGGTGTGATGAAAAAATTTTGGAAATATATAATGGTAGTGGTTGCACAACATTGTTAATGTAATTTAATATCACTGAATTGTATACTTAAAAAATGATTAAAATGACCAAATTTTTCTTATACGTATTTTACCACAGTAAGTTTTTCTGTAATTCAATGGTAAAAAACCTATTGGTCATTTTCCTCCCTACTAAACCAGGTACTCATTCCAAAGTTAACCCAGAATCTTGAAAGAGAAATGGTTACTGGTATAACCTGAGTTTGGCATATGCTCCATTAGATTTAACACTTTACAAACCAGACAGGGCCTTCCACGCAAATCAGAGAAGAGATAGTATTTACAAAGAAGTCTATCCAAACAAATTCTTTTTCTTTTGCATCTGTGAGGTTGATACCCAAACTCTACAAGAAAATAATCACCTATTTGTTCTATAAGGAATCTTGAAAGCCATACTTCTTGGTGTCTTAGCCTTTTAAATGCTCTATTTTGGTAAAAGGCAATAACTATATCAAACTCCTCAAAAATCAGAATTCTGGAATGTCAACAGATTTCTAATTCATAAAATGCCTCACTCTCCAGTAACACAATTATGACAAAATTATTTTAAAATGCTTTGTTATATTATTATATAAAAATAAGTAACTTCAAAAAGACAAACACTGTACAATTCCACTGACATGAAATAGACAAATGTATAGAGACAGGAGTTTATTAGTGGTTTATTAGGAGTGTTGGGGGGAGAAGTCTCTGCTTAGGGGACACCAGGTTTCTAATAATGGTGGTAGAATAATTGGGAAACAGATAGCGGTGATGCTTGTACACTTGATGAACGTAACCAATGTCACTGAACTGTACATGTAAAAAATGTTGAATTGATAAATGTTTTGTTATATATATTTTACTACAATAAAAAAATAAGTGTCCTAAGTCATAGAAACTGCCAGGAGTTAGAATGTCAGAGCCAACAGTGTGGTAAGAGTGGCATTTTCAGCAGAGAAACAACAGCAGTCCCCGCTCCTCACACCTGGTATCAGTGTCACTCAGAAGCTTGATTCCCAATACTCCTCTCACTCTCTTGTAGTTTTCTTCTTGGGAAAACAACTCAAGCCACAAACTCTGCGCTCTGGTAACCACAAAAATGACGTCTGTTTTTCATAACTTCTGTCCCAGTAATAAATGGAGTCCTGGTGGCACAGTTGTTAAGAGATTGGCTGCTAAACAAAAGGTCGGCAGTTCAAATCCATCATCAACTCCTTGAATACCCTATGAGGCAGTTCTACTCTGTCCTATAGGGTTGCTATGAATTGGAATTGACTTGATGGCAGTGGGTTTTTGTGGGTCCCAATAATTATTAGATAGATAGCTGCCACCAAGTTGACTCTGGCTCTTGGCAACCTTATATACAACAGAATGAAATGTTGCCCAATCCTGTATCATCCACACAATCACTGGCATGGCCATCATTGCAGTTTTTATGCCAATCAATCTCACTGAGGGTCCCCCACACCCTGGTAGTTCCTCACCTTCACCAAACATGATGTGCTTCTCTAGTGATTGGTCCCTCCTGATGATGTGCCTGAAGCAAACAAGTCGGACAGTGTTCTGCTGTGATTCGTAGGGTTTTCATTGGTTAATTTTCAGAAGGAGATCACTAGGCCTTTCCTCCTAGTCTTAGTATGGAAGTTCCACTGAAACCTGTCCACCATGGGCTTAGTCTTCTCTCCTGATGTTGCTCTATCCACTAATGTTGGTGAAATACCAATGGCATGGCTTCCAGCATTGGAGCAACATGCAAGTGATCACAGTATCACAAACTGACAGACAGATGGTGACAATAATTATTAGATATGTCATAATGTGAAGTCCTCCGATACTCATTTCATATATAGCCATTCTAGCTATTGGGAGATTTTAGCAGCTAATTCCTCAGATGCCATATTTTAAGGAATCACCTAGGAAAATTGGTCTAGAACGTGTCCTTAGATCTACATAAATAAAAGAACTCTGCCTAATGTGCTTTTAGAAAATAGGTTAGAGTAGGAGATGATGTGGAGAAATACACAGATTACGAAGATCTCTCTCTCTCGAGATATATATATATATATATATAAACCCATAGCGGTCGAGTCTATTTCGACTCATAGTGACCCTATAGGACAGAGTAGAACTGCCCCATAGGGTTTCCAAGGAGTGGCTGGTGGATTTGAACTGCCAACCTTTTAGTTAGCAGCCAAGCTCTTAACCACTGTGCCACCAGGGCTCCTATATATATATATGTATGCATGTATGTGTGTGTATATATACACCAAAAAGTACACAAAAACACAAACAGGGAAACCATGCCCCAGGCAAGTTATTCCTTCGGTGCAGCCTCCAGCCAAAGCAGAGAGAACAGAACCCATGTTCTGCTGAACTCTAAGTTCTTCTGTGAGCCAAAGGGAATGTTTTTCTTAACTTGGAAAGGGCTAGTTAACAAACCAGTATCTTCAACTACAAGCCAATCTCTTTTTAAGAATTTTCTGAACCCAAATATCTATTATATGTACAACATTCTATTAGACTGAACCTATGAAACTGCAGTATTTGTTATCAAAAATGGTCAAATATTAGCATTTTCACAAAGTTAAACATAATTTATGTTATACTCTATGATACATTACACATTACCTAAATCATATATTAGAGATATAATATAAATATATAGATTACTGCTGCCCTAAAGATAGCTCTTTGCTCCACATCTCTGATTTTTCAAAATTTAAACATTTCTCCCCCTAGTCAGTCTTTAAGCGCTATCTCTGGGACATGAGCTCCACCATCCCACCACCCACCACAAAGTGTGGGTCCTTGCAGGTGACTGCTGCCTTGGTTACTGCACTGGCCTCTGAAGTTGGCTGCCATGGGTGACACCCTATGGTCACAGAGTCCCAGCACTTTTTTCCCAGAAATATGAAAGAAGTTCACAGATTAACTTCTCTCCACTGATTTATAACCACAGATTTCCAGCTTTTCATGCAAAATAAATCTCTTTAGTAAAGCAATGTTACCTGAACCTTCAAGCTCATTCTTCTTTCTGACTATTTTTAAAGAAATCAACCCAAAATCTACTAGGATAAACTGGTAAACACTGGTTAAGAAAAACCTAATTCAAATATTAAACTGAACCTCCTGTTGCTCCTTTCCACTTGATTTTCTCTGGCTGTTTCGAGAGGGGCTTGGAAACAAGTTTCCTATTGACCCCGGGCAGATTGTATCTTTATTCTACATTCTGCTAGCTCTTTTCTCCTTCTAAAATCTTTAATCCTGGATTGTCAGATACCATATTATCTTTTTCCAGTTTGAAGGAGAATGCTGCACTAATTTCTCCACTTCCATTGGCACCCCTCTGCAGAGGGCATTTAGAGTCAACCAACAGTGCTAGTTAATTAAAAGCTGTAGCTGATTACATTTAGCTTAAGACTTAGCTTTTCTCAGGGATAAGCAGAAAGACTGAAGTAACATGAACTCTTAAAATCACAAAACCTAAAAGGAAATAAACTGATTTCATTACAGAAGATGAACTACTCCCGTACCTAAATCAAAATTTATGTCATAGGTTTGGCCTGTTATGTTTATATGTGTGAAATCTCCTTTTCAAAAATCTTACAGATGGGAGAAATTCCCAAATACTTCAGACAGGTTAGGTCTAATCCTTTTAGGAGTTAGAAAGTCCACCTTAGATGAGCTCTAGGGACTCATCCAGGGGGAGTGGCCAGGGCAGGAGTCTGAGGTGGTGTGTGTCCCAGGGGGAGGGGCCGGGGCAGGAGTCTGAGGTGGTGTGTGTCCCAGGGGGAGGGGCGGGGCAGGAGTCTGAGGTGGTATGCGTCCCAGGGGGAGGGGCCGGGGCAGGAGTCTGAGGTGGTGTGTGTCCCGGGGGAGGGACTGGGGCAGGAGTCTGAGGTGGTGTGCATCCCAAGGAGCAGCCTGTCTGTAGAGGGGATGAGGAGACTCTGCTGCTCTAACTGGTCAAAAGCCTCGTGCCACAAACCATAATCTGGATACACTCTGGCACTCAGGTTCCCTTCGCAGTCTTGAAACACTGTTTCCCCTTTCTGGCAAGTGGGGAAATGTTCCAGCCTTTTCTTTTAAGGGAGGCCTCTTAAATGTTCCTGGGATATCAAAGGGTTCAGATCATGAAGCAACATTTGGATGAACTGAGTGAAACAGAATCAGAACCACATGGATTACATTTTCTCAAAAAAACACATGGTTTTCAAAATGGATGGATAAGGTGCCATGAAATGTGCTGGGTTCAGTGAACGCCAAATGCCAGGGAAATAGTCTGAAACACCAGTGAACCAGAGTACAGCAGCGCTCGTCTTTCCTTAGCACAAACTCTGAAAGCTAAGTAGATGAGTCCAACCTCACATTACTCAATCTGTGTTTCAAATATGATATAAACTAAACACAGACAAGAGTCAGTACCAATGACAGACTCAAAATACACCCAGAATACCTGCACACAGCAATTCAACACCAAAATCCTCCTAGGAAAAAACAGTGAAGAAAGCGGACCCCTGTTGTTTGCATAGAACATGAACCCTGTGAAATGGAACAACTTGATACATTAGCCTTTAGAGCTTATGGCAAATTTTTCTCTTTCAAAGAGTCCAAAGAACTTGTAACCAGGGGAGACAGCAGGAACAGCCTTGCCAACTTTTGATTAGTGATCGTTTATAGATTACATCCATAGAAAATTCCAAAATCTCATTTTAAACAATGGTTCCAGCCTTTTCCCCACCAAAACAAAGCGCTAAATGCCTGCTTTGCTTTGTGACTTGATTTGGTCTTCTCTCCTGATGTTGCTCTATCCACTAATGTTGTAGCCTGCACGTGGCCAGGCACAGTTGCAGGAAACTGCAGGACAGGGCAGCCTTGGGGGTAGGGATCGGGGAAGCACATCCTGACATCCGGCAGATGCAAAGAAAGGCTCCCCAACTCCTGGAGCAGTGGGAAGGCCAGCTCAGCACGCGGCATGCCATAACCAAGTAAGGGCCCCAGGTTCAGGGAGTGTTCTGCGGAGAGCAGGCACTCTTCCACAACAAAGTCTTCTCAGGTTTAAGTTCAAGGACAAGGTTTGCTGTCTTCAGGCCCTGGGGGAGTGGATAGGGGAGGGGAGCAGAGCATGGCAGGACTTCATAAGTAACCAGGGAACAGGACCAAGACAGATACTCATTATCAGAATAGAGATCAAAGTTCAGAGCTGGACTGAGGGCAGATACAGAGAGTTCTAGCTGGCCCACCTGGTGTGCCTGCAGGCTGTGACTGCGCATGCAACTGGGGGAAGAATGCAGGATGGGCCTGGGAGCTGGAATCAGAGACAACAGGTACTGGTTCATATCCTGCTCAGAGGTTGGCTGAATGGGCAACAGTGTCAGCAACCCAGACTCTCTCCACCCTTGAGGTACTGCGTATTTGAAACAGCCTCGAGTTGAAATAGGAAACGAGTCTCGCTGAGGGAAAATTTTTAAAACTTTTCCAGGATTTAAGAGATGATTCACTAAACCTACCACTATTTTTAACAGCTCCTCCGCCAGGGAGGACGTCCAGAGGAGGGGTCTTAAAAAAACCCCCGTTGCTGTCAAGTCATTTCTGACTCATAGCAACCCTACAGGACAGAGTAGAACTGCCCCCATAGGGTTTCCAAGGAGTAACTGGTGGATTGGAACTGCCAACTTTTTGGTTAGCAGCCTAAGCTCTTAACCACTGTACCACCAGAGGAGGGGCCTGAGGACCCCTAAAGGACAGCCTCGCTGTGTGCGACCCAGAAGATGACCATCGGCCAGGCTAGCCTCAGCCTTGGTTCAAGGGCAGCACTGATGTAGGCAGCATCGATTAACCTGCCGCCTATGGTCTGTGCGTAATCATGTAGCCTACAAGCACCAGGAATCACAGACTTGAACAAAGAGAAAAATCACTCATTCTGTGATTTTAGGAAAAGTTCCAAAATCAGAATTTGAGGTAAAAAAGAATTATTTCTGTAGTAAGAATTCATCAGCATAGACTATGGGAATTCATGTCACTAAACAACTTCAACCCAAGTCCATGGTGATGCATTAGGACATGACGCCAATGAAATGGCATCTCAGGTCAAAGACAAATAAATAAACCTCAGGTGGTTAGAAATGGGGAGATCAAAAAGGTGATTTGGTCCCAAAACACCTTCTGATTTCACGGACTAGGAAAATGGGTCTAAGAGGTACTGTAATTTGACCCAAAACCTCACACTCTACGTTCTCCTCGAGCCTTATGACAATCTAGGGGAAGCCAGGCTGAGGATTCTGCAAATCCTTATTCCTGCACCAAGAACCAGAGGTCCTGGTTCCAGTCTCTCTGGACCAGAAACATTGGGGCAGAGAAACTGGCAACATGTGTGGTCACTATGATCCTGCCTGGTCCATTCCCAAACTCTTAAAACACAGAGTAAATGTTTCTACAGGAAGTATGACATTCTCCTGGGCTGGCGCATCCAATCAGGCTGGAGAGTTGCGTTCTCAACCACGCAGAGGGACCCTGGAAAGATTTTAACAAGAGGACACTTCTGAAGGACCAAAAGGTTTGGGGAAGAAAACCGCTGTCTAAAAATAAACCCTTACTGTCATTAGGTAACACAAAGCCGAAACACTACATGAAACGGCTCCCAAAATGCCAAGAGGACAGGTGTTTTGAAGAAAGCGCAGTTGGAAGAGAAGCACAAAAAAGACATCTTCCGAAGAGTGACTTCTGCAAAGGATGCCCCGTAGGCCAGCCTCGGCAGGAAGCCAGCCCAGGGGCAGCACAGGCTGATCCCAAGAGCAGCTCTCCAGCAAGCCCTCTGGCCAACGTGGAGGGAACAGAAAGACCTCGGGGAAATGGCAATTCAGGGGCAGGGGGGGGAAACAGACCACGCTAAAACGGTAATCCCATTACAGGGCGATCTAGTGACAGTCAAACCACGAGAGCTTTGCCAGACCTCTCTGCTGAAATTGGTACCTTATGTACTGCGGTGAGGGGCAAGGTCTGCATGCAAAAGGCTCTGAAAGGACAGAAGAGAGAAAAGACTTGGTGTCAGAACAACAATCGGTAAAATTGGCTCCATGTGTTAGTGTAAGGCTCTGACCTCTTTGTGCTGAGATACAAAAAGGGCCACAGTTGACAGGTACCCACTAAGCCTGCAGCTCTCAAATGTGCACAGTTGGGACCTACACAGATGCAATGAGCCCACCACCCAGCTACTTTACCAAGGAGACTGTGAGAGGGGCGTGATTCAACTGTATCGCTACATCTCGACTGTTAAGGTTTAGTTTTCAAATGGTATCTCAGGTCAAGTCCCATGCTGACTTATGACCCAACAATCCTATGGTAAATGAAAAGCCACTGGAAACACAGACTGAGAGAGAGAGGAGGCTGTTACAGCTGCCAGGACAGTTTTGCTGACATCTGACCATGGGGGTAAGAGTCACTTCTCCATCCTCAATCCACCCCAAACACATGAACACATACACACTCGCACAGACACACACACACACACCACTCACGCCCCCCACACATGGTATTGACCAAAATGGCATCTTGTACTTTCTTTAGCCACAAAGGCAAGCGTCCCACCAACAAGTACTCATTGTTATTTTATGGGCTAATTCCTGTGCTACTCACCATGAGGGGCACAGAAAAGTATCAACAAGGACCCCTGCCTCAGGAAGTTGGGAAGCCAAGACTTAGTCACCATAAAGAAAAGAAGAAACACTGCTGGACAAGACACCATGGGCTGCCAGGACCTCTCCACACTCTAAGGGAAAACCCATGCAACCTGGAGTCAATGAAGAAAGCTGTGAGGAGGAAGTAGGATGTGGATTTAAGCTGGTTCTTAAGGAATGTCTGGACCTAAATAAGCAGAATGCAGGGGGAAGAACTTTAATGCAACCCAGATGTCACCTCTGACCTAGAGAGAGGACTGTAAGCCTGAACAGCTCATAATGAAAATACCAACTCAAGATTTTTTTAAAAAAACTATCCTGAGACTTCCACTTCTGCCCAAAATGGAGCAACAGGGATGGGATTTACCCTTCCATCAGAACTAAAACAAAACAAAAAGATAAGCATAAGAAACAACAGTTTTTAAGACACTAGACATCAGGCAACAGAGGACAGTGATCGTTGTGAGTGACAGGAAACATCTGAAGAAACTGTTGAGAAGAAACACTGGGCTGACTGAGTCTCCAGGCCGTGGCACAGAGGAGAACTGGGGCAGAGCCTGGTGGACTCCTTGCGTTGAGAGTCCCGGGAGGCCAGGGCAGCTGGGGTTCGCAGAGTACTGGAAAGGAGAGTGCTGCACAGAGAACCTCGGGGATCTGCGGATGGTCCCCCCTGAGCATTCGGCTGAGTCCTGATCACACATGCGGTGAGGAAACAACCAGTAGCAGGAAGAAATCCCTCAGAAAGATTAGAGGCTACAGCACCCTGTGCTCACACAGCCCAGGGAGTTTGCCTGTTCTGCCAGCCAGCCTGTTCCCCAAGACTCATAACAGCCCTCGACTGAGCACCGCTCCAGGCTCACCTAACAAACCATAAAAGCAACATCCAAAGAATCAAACTAATTCCAAGTAACTTAACTAAAAGCTCAAGAATACTGATAGGAATACAAAAATCTCCAGCACCGAACAAGGTAAAACTGTATGAAATCTGCATAATCTTCCTAAGCCTGAAATGGCTAAAGGAGAGAATACAGAAAAAACATGGGCCCAGTATTCTGGACACCCCGAGCTCCACAGGGAGGCTCACGACCTCAGTGGCATGCCTGGCCACAGCCAGCAGGCTCCTCTGCCCAAGTACGCCTCCTACTTCGGTCAAGCTCCTTCAGTCAAGGACTGCTGTTTGAGAGGCAGTACAAGAGGGTCTCTTCCCACAGTGTTCCAAACTGCTGCCTAGTCTTAACTTTGTAGTTGTTTCTAAGGCTGATTTTCCCCTCTACATTTTATAAAGCTTATCTCATTGACAAAATTCTATATCACGTGATATGATTTTACTAGCAATGCCAGTCTTATGAAAATAAACTGATTACTAAAGATTTGAGTGAGATTTATGAATCTTTGAGGTAATTTTAAATAAGTGGTTATTTTATATATACATCCTTAACAGAGTAAACACTACTTCACTGTCCATAAAAAAATATTTCTCAGAATACTTTTATAAGATTCTTCAAGTATAATGCTACCTTTTATTTTGTGACACGATCTTGGTATAGATTTATTTCAAAAAACTAAATTTACATAGTTTTAATAGAAAATTTTCTCAATATAAGAGATGGCGCTTAATCTCTCAGTTACATCAAAATTGGTGATTTTCGGGTGAAAAACCCACACTGAACCAGGACAATCAAGGTTTATACCCATTGTCCCCTTCACTCTCAAAAGTACCCCAGTAACAAGGCCTCCACCGGACTGAGTCCAGTACAGCTAGATGGTGCCCGGCTACCACCACTGACTGCTCTGACCAGGATCACAACAGAGGGTTCTGGACAGAGCTGGAGAAGGATGTAGAGCATAATGCTAACTCACAAAAAAAAGACCAGATTTACTGGCCTAAAGGAGACTGGAGAAACCTTGAGAGTATGGCCCCGAGACACCCTTTTAGCTCAGTGGTGAAATTACCTCCGAGGTTCACTGTTCAGCCTGGGAGTGGACAGCCCCGTAAAACCAAATGAGACTAATGTGGTACAGGAGTCCAGTGACAAGGGCCAGAAGGCAGAAGGGGACAAGGAAACTGGTGATAGGGAACCCAAGGTTGAGTAAGGATATTGTTGATGTGTTGTGAAATTGTTAACCATTGTCATAGGGCAACATTTGTAGTAACTGTTAAATGAGAAACTACTTTGTTCTGTAAGCCTTCATCTTAAGTGAGAATAACAGCACAATTGGAAGAGCGCAGTCAATGTCACTGAACTGTGCATGTAGAAATTTTTGAAATGGTGTATCTTTGGCCATGTGTATTTTCACCAAAAAAATAAAAGGTTGAGAAGTTAGAGGGTTAATATCTTGTGGGGTTGTTAACCAATGTCATAAAACAACATGTGTACTACTGTTTCATGGGAAACTATTTGTTCTGTAAGCCTTCACCTGACGTACAATAAAAAATAAAAAAAATTAAAAAAAAGTACCCCAGTATGCACAATAAATTATAAGGTTACCTTATTCATAATGGAATTGAGTAAACTGTACCCTCAGGACCCCTGATCCATGAAGGCACTGGAAAAGTGATCAAATCCTCAGACTCAAGTAATTTACCCTGATAAATCCTAGAATCAAAAATGAAACTACGATTAAGGTCCAAAGTTTTCAGAGTGTTCATTTTTTATATAGTTTTCCAGGTGTTAAAAGAAAAAAAAAGCAAATAAAATGCTCCGACTCTCCCATCTCTAATATTTACGTCACTATGCTTATTGCTTATTCCACTACTACGTCTATACTGCCTGTGGTCCCTAAACGCACAGCTTAGGCAGTCACTCTTCCAGATAAAATCCCCCAAATAAAACTGAAAGCCAGTCTTCAAAATACTGCCTTAGTCTCTCTTCCACGCACAACAGACTTAGGGTTGACAATCGGCCAAGTAGGCACTGTGCAAGCCGCAGACAGTTGTGCAGGTAAAATACATACTTTGCCAAGGTTCCGTCTACTCTTCTGAGCAGGATCTGCGAAGGAAAGAAGGCATTAAGAGGTGGGGACAAGATGGCAGAGTAGTCAGATGGCTTCCTATGTCCTTCTTACGACAAAGACCTGAAAAAACAAGTGATTTGATTGTATATGAATATCTAGGAGCCCTGAACAAGGCAAAGTTGAGGAATCAGACTGAGTGGGAGGGGTAGAGAGAGACGGCTCAGAAGCAGCAAGGAGTTGCCTGACCTGACCCAGCGGAAGCCGCAGCCCTTCAGCCCGGATTGGCTCGGGGTGCGCAGAGAGGCAGGCATACAGCTACGCTTGCTCAGGAGGGAGGCAGTTTCCACATCAAGAGAGATCCGGCAGCGGAGATTCTGCTTGGACACTCCGAACCAGTGAAAAGCAACACCCAAGTGGCTAAAGATAAGTACATGTGTGTGGCCTTTTGTGGGGATTTAAAA
>NW_004443978.1:9555238-9559219 GCF_000243295.1 Trichechus manatus latirostris
AGTACAACAGGGTAAACACCTGAAGTCTAACTTCAGCTGTTTCAGTTGTGAAGTAGCAGATTTGTGACGCTTGACACTGCTCTGCCCTTTAAGCAGGCAGCTTACCTGTCTGTAACAGGGGCTTGAGGACTGGTGACTCCATCCACACGACCTAGCCACCTCCTACAGGGGTCGAAGAATAAGTGATGCCCCCTAGTCCTTACAGTCAACAGAGAAGGGTGCTCAGAGTCGGGCTGCAAAACTCACCTACTTACTCACTCTAGGCAACAGGGACGTGCTTTCCTTTTAGACACTCAGGAGCAGCCATCAGCCCCTGCCTTCCTCAGTGTGTGAGCCCCTACTGCAGCCAGATACCTGTGCATACACCAATCACCCATGCCTAAGACTGTAGGTGAGAGCCTGCACCACACACTTGGTGACCAACTGCCTGGACACCTGAGCTGAATTCAGACAGGAAAATGTAACGGACTTCTGGGCACACATACTTAGTTACAAACCTAACTACCTGGTGGCAGGACGTAAGAGCTTCAAAGGCGCCAATAATCAAACTAGCGCACACGAGCACCCTATTTGGGCATAACAAAACAAAACAAAACAAGAAGCTAGCATACTAAACAAATATAAAATGAAATTATAATAACACTGATAGCTCAGAGACAACAGTCAATATCAAATCATGTAAAGAGGCAGTCCATGATGGCTTCAGCAAGCTCTGAAAATAAAGAATCAATAAATTTTCTGGAGGAAGAGAATTTCTTGGAATTACCAAAGGCAGAACACAAGAGATTAATATAAAGAACTCTTCAAGAAATTAGAAAGGAGATTCATCAAAACGCAGATGAAGCCAAAGAACACACAGACAAAGCAGTAGCGGAACTTTAAAAAGTTATTCAAGAGCATAATGACAAATTTAATAGGCTGCAAGAATCCACAGAGAGACAGCAATCAGAAATCCAGAAAATTAACAATAAAATTTCAGAATTAGCCAACTCAATACAAAGTCACAGGAGCAGAACTGAGGCAGTACAAGTCAGAATAAGTGACATTGAAGATAAAGCACTTCACACCAGCTTACTTGAGGAAAAATCAGATAAAAGAATTAAAAAGAATGAAGAAACTCTAAGAGTCATGTGGGACTCTATCAAGAGAAATAACTTACAAGTGACTGGAGTACCAGAACAGGGGTGGATACCAGAAAATACAGAGAGAATTGTTGAAGATTTGTTGACAGAAAACTTCCCTGATGTCATGGAAGATAAGAAGATATACATCCAAGATGCTCATCGAACCCCACAAAAGGTAGATCCCAAAAGAAAGTCACCAAGACATAATTAAACTTGCCAAAACAAAAGATAAAGAGAGAATTTTAAGAGTGGCTAGGGATAAAAGAAATGTCATCTACAAAGGAAAGTCAGTTAGAATAAGCTCTGACTACTCAGGAGAAACCATGCAGGCAAGAAAGCAATGAGATGACATATATAAAGCCTTCAAGGAAAAAAACTGCCAGCCAAGAATTATATATCCAGCAAAACTGTCTCTCAAATATGATCGTGAAAGTAGGGGATTTCCAGATAAACAGAAGTTTAGGGAATTTGCAAAAACCAAACCAAAATTACAAGAAATACTAAAGGGAGTCCTCCAGTTAGAAAATCAGAAACATCAGATGACAATGCAAGACTAGAACACAGGACAGAGCAAGCAGATATTGACTCAGACAGGTAAGTCACAAAAACACATCAAAGCTAAAACACTGAAAATAGGGAAACAGAGATATCAATATGTAAAAAATGACAACATTAAAACAAAAAAGAGGGACTTAAAAAATGTAGACGTAGATTGTTCATATGGAGGGGAAGTCAAGGTGATAGAAAGAAATAAAAGACGGGTACAAACCTAGAAAAATGGGTAAATATTAAGGTAACCACAAAGGAAGCTAACAATTGTACAAATAAAAAAAAAACTAGAAAAATATAAAGACTCAGTAGACACAAACTCAACAACAATGAAAAAGAAAAACATACAAAAAGACAAAAATGATTCAGCACAGAAAATTAAGGAGAACAAACAAATTGTGAACAACACACAAAAAAAGATATCAAAATGACAGCACTAAACTCATACCTATCAATAATTACGCTGAATGTAAATGGACTAAATGCACGAATAAAAAGACAGGGAGTGGCAGATTGGATAAAAAAACACAATCCATGTATATGCTGTCTACAAGAGACACACCTTAGGCTTAAAGACACATATAAGCTAAAACTCAAAGGATGGAAAAAATATATCAAGCAAACAACACTCAAAAAAGAGCAGGCGTGGCAATATTAATCTCTGACAAAATAGACTTTAAAGTAAAATCCACCACAAAGGATAAGGAAGGAAACTTTATAATGATTAAAGGGTCAATACAGCAGGAGGACAGAACTATAATAAATATTTACGCACCCAATGACAGGGCTCCAAAATACATAAAACAAACTCTAACAGCAGTGAAAAGAGAGATACACAGCTCCACAATAGTAGTAGGAAACTTCAACACACCACTTTCAGTGAAGGACAGAACATCCAGAAAGAAGCTCAACAACGACACGGAAGAGCTAAATGCTACAATCAACCAACCTGATCTTAGAGACATACACCAAACACTCCACACAACAGCAGCCAAGTATACTTTCTTTTCCAACTTACATGGAACATTCTCCAGAATAGACCACATATAAGGCCATAAAGCAAACCTTAACAAAATCCAAAGCATCAAAATATTACAAAGCATCTTTTCTGACCATAAAGCCATAGAGGTAGAAATCAATAACTGAAAGAGCAAGGAAAAAAATCAAACACATGGAAACTGAACAACACCTTGCTCAAAAACTACTGGCTTATAGAAGAAATTAAAGATGGAATAAAGACATTCATAGAATCAAATGAGAATGAAAACATATCCTACCACAACCTTTGGGACACAGCAAAAGCAGTGGTCAAAGGTCAGTTTTTAGCAAGAAATGCACACATTCAAAAAGAAGAAGGGGCCATAATCAAAACACTAACCCTACAACTGGAACAAGTAGAAAGAGAGCAGCAAAAGAAGCCCTCAGGCACCAGAAGAAAGGAAATAATAAGAATTAGAGCAGATTTAAATGAAATAGAGAATACAAAAAGAACTGAAAGAGTTAACAAGACCAAAAGCTGGTTCTTTGACAAGATCAACAAAATTAATAAACCACTGGCCAAACTGACAAAAGAAAAACAGGAGAGGATGCAGATAATCCATATAAAAAATGAGACAGGTGATACCACAACAGACCCAACTGAAATTAAAAATCATAATAGAATACTATGAAAAGTTGTACTCTAACAAATTTGAAAACCTAGAGGAAATGGAAAAATTTCTAGAAACCCACTACCTACCTAAACTAACACAAACAGAGGTAGAACAACTAAATAAACCCATAACAAAAGAAGAGACGGAAAAGGTAATTAAAAACTCCCAACCAAAAAAAGCCCTGGACCAGATGGCTTCACTGGAGAATTCTACCAAACATTCAGAGAAGAGTTAACACCACTTCTACTAAAGGTATTTCAGAGCATAGAAAAGGACAGAATACCCCCAAAGTCATTCTATGAAGCCAGCATAACTATGATACCAAAACCAGGTAAAGACACAACAAAAAAAGAAAATTACAGACCAATATCCCTCATGAACATTGATGCAAAAAAGCCTCAACAAATTTCTAGCCAAGAGAATTCAGCAACATATCAAAAAAATAATTCACCATGATCAAGTGGGATTTATACCAGCTACTCAGGGATGGTTCAACATTAGAAAAACAATTAATGTACTCCATCACATAAATAAAACAAAAGACAAGAACCACATGATCTTATTGATCAATGCAGAAAACGCATTTGGCAAAGTCGAACACCCATTCATAATAAAAACTCTCAACAAAATATGAATAGGAGGGAAATTCCTCAATA
>NW_004443978.1:9562045-9598686 GCF_000243295.1 Trichechus manatus latirostris
AGCACACACTACAGGGGAAGTCAGCACAACTGGACTAAACCAAAGCTAAGAAGTTTCCTGAATACAATCAAACACTTTGAGGGACAGAGTAGCAGAGGTAGGGGTCTGGGAACCATGCTTTCAGGGGACATCTAGGTCAACTGGCATAACAAAGCTTATTAAGAAAATGTTCTGCAACCTCCTTTGGTGAGTGGCGTCTGGGGTCTTAAAAGTTTGCAAGCGGCCATCTAAGATCATCAATTGGTCCCAACCACCTGGAATAAATGAGAATGAAGAACACCAAAGACATAAGGAAAGTATTAGCCCAAGAGACAGAAAGGGCCACGTAAACCAGAGACTTCATCAGCCTGAGACCAGAAGAACTAGGTGGTGCCTGGCTACCACCAATGACCGCCCTGACAGGGAACACAACAGAGAGTCCCTGATGGAGCAAGAGAAAGGTGGGGTGCAGAACTTAAATTCTAGTAAGAAGAACAGACTTAATGGTCTGACTCAAACTGGAGGAACCCTGGAAAGCATGGCCCCTGGATTCTCTATCAGCCCAGAACTAAAACAATTTCTGAGGCCAACTCTGCAGACAGGGATTGGACTGGACTATGGGACATAAAGCGATACTCGTGAGGAGTGTGCCTCTTAGCTCAAGTAGATACAAGAGACTAAATGGACAGCTCCTGTCCGGAGGTGAGATGGGAAGGCCGAAAGGATTAGTAGCTGGCTGAATGGACTTGGGGAATCAGGGCTGTAAAGTAGGAGTGTGCTGTCGCAGTATGGGGAGAGCAATTAGGGTCACATAATAACGTATGTATAAATTTTTGTATGGGAGACTAACTTGAAATGTAAACTTCATTTAAACAACAATAAAGAAAAAAAGAAGGCATTAATGTGTGTGTGTGTGTGTGTGTGTGTGTGTGTGTGTGTGTTAGCGTGCGCTGTTTAAGATTTTCTGTCAAAGTCTACTTGTCCAAAGAGAAAAGAACTAGCTCCAAGTTCCACCCTCAATAAGTGAGCAGCAAGTCTGCACTCCGACTAACTCATGATGCTTGAGGAGGCCTTCTATGAACAGACAGCCTTCTCTACCTTGAAACTCATCTTCAAGTTCACCCTGAAGAGAGCCATTAACCATTTCAGCAACCAGGGCTTCCATTCTGAGTCCTGGCGATATTGAGTGGTACTACCCTATGGCCAAGGGAATTGACATGCTTCCAAGCCATTCTACCACCACAGCTTGGCATATTTGGTTAAGGCCAGATGCATATATGAGAAAGCAAGCAAAAGTAATCCCAGACACAGAGTATTTAAAAAATAATCTAATATATTCCAGAATTACTTCACTTAGATAACTATGTGTGGTTTAAAGAGATTGTTTAAACAGAAGGTGAGCCAAGACAAGCAGGTCTCTGCTTTTTCCCTAATCCACTACCATGAGCTTTATCCAGTAACACTCTGTCTTTCTGAATATAACTGAAATCCTGATAATGTCCAAGGGGGCTAAAAGGATAGGAGTCATGTGAACTCTATCTCGTAAAGAGTTATTCGTCTCTATCATAAATACATTAATTGCTTAGAGATGATAAACATACAGGTGAAAATGACAAGCTATATAGGAAGGACAAAGCACACAGGACACCACCCAAGCACAGTCACTTGCAACCCACATTACTTCTCATTCCCTGCAGTCCACTGTCCTCCACAGGGCACACTTGATATGTAGGGTATCAACACTCAAAAATGCTTCTCCTGCCAAATTCTAAAACCTTCAATTAAAATATGTAAATACATCACTAAAGGGATTAAAAAGAATTCAATTACAAAGGGAGCACTTCCTTTCAGAGGCTTAAATACCAGGACAGGGCTAATTACAGAGCACTGAGTTACACTGAGCACTTCCTTGGGTATAATTCACACAAAATGATTTTCTGCCTAAAAATGCACTCCACTTGATCTGCCTCAGAGAAGAGAACTAAAAGGTCATTTGCTGCCGTTATTTTTTTCAAGAGATTAGCTATTAATCTGGCTCCCTGGAGACAACTTTCTATGTCATTGTCAAAGCATTAAATCTCATTCTTTAAAGGTAGTGGGTCCTCCACCCATAAAGAAGGCCCAATACTCCTTTTCCTTTTCCATAGTCAAACATGAAACCCTGAACTGCCCAAACTCAGGAGCAATTCCATCCACCTGACAGGTTACCTGTTTCCCTGGAAGTCAAAAGAAGATTCTGATTCCAAAAGACATTACAGTGAGGAGAAAATCTAAAGCAGTAGCAAAGAGATTTTTAAACAAAATGTTTTGTATTCCAGCTCCAGTGATATTCTTCATTCACTCTAGGTCCTTAAAGAGATCCTTCCAGGCACCAAACAATAATTGTGCCCCAAATACACTTCAGTGAGGGAAGACAAACCCGGGCCTATGAGAACAACTATGACCAGCAATACCTGCCTCAACAAGCAGAAGTGCCTTGGTTTTGCCCTGGTATAGGGAAAGAGTTCCAGACTCTCCGGTTGGTAATGACCCCAGTATTTCCAATTCTGGAGCTACCACCTGTTGAGTCTTTAGCACCTAACCATAACTGCTGCTAGCAACTCACTAGCCTTTATCCTCTTTATCCAAGTCTAAGGAAAAAGAACAGAAGAAAACCACACACACTGAGCCAACTCTCTTTTCCAGTATGATCTTAGCTGATGGCTTCATCAGTCATGGTTCCACCAACGCAGATAGATAGCCAAGGAGGAATCAGAGCATACAAGAAAGGTCAAATGACTGCGCGTTCAGAGTGACACAGGCTCAAAAACCAGCAAATGGGCTTAGAGTACATTTGGACACAAGAGCAAAAACTTGCATTTTGAGGACATATTCGAGATGCCAATGTTTCTGTCCTTTGGCATTTTGTCTCTAACTAATGTCCACACTCTGTTCTTTTAAGTTCTTTTAAAGTCTATGAAGGGGACAGTGTCACTGTCTTTTCCAGCAAGGTCCGCCTGTGGCAGACATGCACCTTTCTACGCAGGTGAAGGAAGATGGGGGTGGGGGATCATCAAGTCTCCTTGTCTTTGATTCTGGCATTCTTCCACAAAGCCGACTTCCTAACACAGGATGACCACCACAGGTGAACTAAATCACTTCCACCTAACTCTTCCTTTCCACCAAGGCGTCTGTGTCTGTGCTCATGATCGTGTTGTGAAAGGCACAAATTCTTTAGCATCCTTTCAGGAAGACACTGAAACTCTCACCTTCTACTACAAGCCGTCATAGTCCTGACTGACTCATTCTCATCTGTATCCCCCAGTGAAGTAGCACTTGTGGAATAAATCTGTTATTTCCAGTGAATATTAATTTCCTCTAATATCACTGATGACTTCTTATGGTCAGACAAGCCCTTGACCTCACTTCGTCAGTGGTGTTAAATCTGGCCCCAAATCTGACCTCCTACTGCATCAGACTACATCTTGTGACCTGTTCTAGAGTGTCAGCACTATCTCCTGGACATCCATAGCCCAGTCGAAGACATCTGAATGTGACATCAGATCCCCAGAAGAATATCCAGCCCAATAAGACACCATGGATTCAAATGAGGTCAGGATTATAATCTCAGCAGCATCCAGAGACTCTGCGTGAACCATCTTTTACCTGGAACTTCCTGAGAAACTTCCTGGACAACATGCTCTCATTTTTCCACCTGCTTGAGTTCCATCCCTTTTTGTATATAAACAATGAACCAACTAAGAAGGGCTTGGGTTGTGCTGGTGGGGGTCATGCTGTGGGTATGAGTGGGTTTCTGTGTGCACGTGGAGGACGCATTATTGAATTACGTTCATGTGTGAGGATAGTGATCAACTCTAATAAATCTGTTAAAATTCAGAAATCTGTGCCAATTGGTAATTTATTTCAAACTTCCCTTATCCCCTTTTGTATTTCGAGATACCCTGAAATACGAAACTTAATTTTTTTAACTAACAGTACCCTTTCTAGTCTTCAAATTCCTTAAAACATCACCAGTGCTATCTGAACCGGCACTGTACAACAGAATTATCTGTGATGATATAAATGTTCTATATCTGCACTGTCCAATCCACTAGCCACGTGTGGTTATCGAGCACTTGAAATGTGGCTACAGCAACTCAACTGAATTTTTTATTTTATTTAATTTTAATTAATTTAAATATAGTTACTTGTGGCCAGTGGCCACTGTACTGGACAGCACAGGTCTGGACAATCTCCCTTAAAAGTTTTCTAGGGTGGAATCTATCAAGGACTGGGATATAATCCCCTTTACTTACACAAGTCTATCCTCTTGACAGAGTGGCCAAGCTAAAGAGGCAACTGAAGGGTTCTGTTTCCTGACACCCTTCACCGCCTGCCCTAGGAAAGAAGTTGACCCTCTCCTTGGTTATCTTCCTCTAAAGCAGTGTTTCTCAACCTCAGCAATACTGACATTTGGGGCCAGATAATTCTTCATTATGGGGAGCTGTCCTGTGCAGTTTAGGATGTTTAGCGGCATTCCCGGTGGCTACCCACTAGATGTCAGTAACACTAGCCTCTCTCCAACAGTTGTGACAACTAAAAATGTCTCCAGACATTGTCAAATGCCCTCAGGAAGCAAAATTGCTCACAGTTGAAAACCACTGCTCTAGAGAGAAGTTAAATAAATAAATAAAATAGCAATAGCAACAACAACAAAATGTGGTTCTTAGCATTTCTGTAAGTATCCATTTATCTTATAGAACGAGGCTACTCTGTCCTATTTGCCCTTAGTTACATGCCCTTTTTCCACCACTTGCAAACACTCCTCCAAAATCTAAGCCAATCAGAGCTCCCTGCACTGTTTGTCAGAGGCTCCTGCCCACTACGCACACACTCTGAGTACCCAGCTGTCCTCTTGTTCAGGGCAGAGGGTCACTAGAGATCAAAATGGCCTATTTTTACAACTACCTCACTCCCCACTAACTACCTGTGTTAATCTACCCGAGCTGGAATTCTTAAGTAAGGACAACCAAGGACACCCAGATATTTGAGAGAGTACTCAAGTAGAATAAACAGACCAACTGCCCCTGGAGCAAACAGAGGTTAATCAGCAAATAGAAATAAACATTTAAAAAGTCCAACTAGTATCTTCAGAGAAAATCAAGCAGATATAATAGCCCTAACAACAAAATAAACCCCCCCCCAAAAAAAAACCTGACTGCTATGAAAAAGGAGCAATTAGAACAAAAAAGAGTTCATGGATATTAAAAACATGATTGCCAAAATAAAAAAATTCAGCAGAAGGACTGGAAGATAAAGTCTAATATTCTCTGGGGGCTAGGGGAGGGATAGATAGGAGACATAGAAAATACTGAGAAAGTTTAAGACAGAGGACCAACCCAGGAGGACCATAAGCTGAACTTCAACCTTTCCAGAAAGAGAACAGAAAAATAAATGGAAGTGAAATTTTTTTCAGAATAAACAAAATAACAAAAGAAAACTTCCCAGAGCTAAAGAAAGTCATGATAATTTACATTTAAGAAAATTTAGATTATTAAAGAAGATGAAAAAAGGAGACCCACAATTAGACACATCTTCATGAAGTTTCAGGACACCAAAGATAAAGGCAGGTCTCCAAAGAATCCCAGAAAGAAAAAACAAAGGCCACTAACCAAGGAATGAGAATCTGATTGGCTTCAAATATCTTCACAGCAACACAAGATGTTGATGAAGGCTTCGGAATTCTAAAGGAAAAGAATTCGAACCTGAATTCTATACCCATCCAAACTATCAACCAAGTGTAAGGACAACACGGACATTTTAAAGATTTACAAAAACTCAGAAAGCTTACTTTCCAAATATTCTTGTTGAAAAAAAATTACAGGCAGTCCCCGACTTACAACAAGCTTCCATTCAAATGACTCCTTCGTTAAGCTGGTTCTGACACAAGTTTAATACCTCTTTTTTTTTTTTTTTTTAGTTTTTATTATTATTGCCTTTTACTATAAGTATCTTCATAAATCCAATCTTTAAACATCTGTGAGTGAATATCTGACAATGATAACATCAGCAAATTATGCACTGCAATATCGTATGTAGTACATACTACTAACAATAAAACGTACACACACACACACACACACACAAAAAAAAAAAAAAAAAAAAAAAGGCAGTCATAAGTGCAGTTCCTCATATCCTGAATACACTGTAAGTCAGGGACTACCTGTACTTGAAGATGGACTTAGTACAAACAAAAAAGAAACCCAAGAAAGATAAAGACAGGGATCCATAGAGCAATGGAACCAGCCCAGGAGTTCGGTGAAAGGAAGTCTACGGATTAACTCTGGGAGGAGTAGGCCCAGGGGGCTGGTCCAGGTTGCAGCCAAAGTCAGAGGGCTCAGGGAAGAAAACTGGCCCCCTGGGATAGGAATCAAGATTGACAAGGAAGAAATCCTTAAGAATACAGCAAAGACATGTGCTAAAAATAATATTCAATTGCCAATTCTTTTAAAATTCTTATACACAATTCCTTTTGCCTTATTCCAGATGTAATCTCTACTTCAACAGAACTAGTTATGCCTTTGAGATCAGATTCACATCCTGGATGACCATCACCACCCTCTCTAGTACACTGCCCCAAGCACTGACAG
Source organism: Trichechus manatus latirostris (assembly GCF_000243295.1). NCBI lineage: Eukaryota > Metazoa > Chordata > Mammalia > Sirenia > Trichechidae > Trichechus > Trichechus manatus. The sequence continues at coordinate 9,568,654 of NW_004443978.1, forward strand.
AGACAACTAAGGCTAATCCACTCCTGGCCACAGTGACAATGGGTACAACGCATGTCAAGTCACTGAAGAGTTAATTCTGAGCTGCAGTAGACCACTTTCTCTATAATCTCTTTTCCCAGCATTCCTCTAACTCAGATCTTCGTTCAATATTACTTGGTAAATTCACCAACCTTGTTGGTTCATTCTGGACTCAACAACTGTCCAGGCTAGGAAACAGAAAAAGGGGAATTAAGACCACAGAGAAAGCTAATGGCACCTAACACTGAAGGGTTAAATTGCCAAGCAAATTACAGATAAGGAAGGATAGTTTGACACAGAAAAGGAGGGATGACAGAGGAAGGAAAAAAGGGGGGATGGAAGGAGGGGAAGAAGGAGAGAAGGACGGAAAAAAGAAAGGGAGGGAGGGAGGGAAGGAGGGAGAAAGGCAGGGAGGAAATAAGGACAGAAATTTAAAAATATAGAGAGGCCAGGATTCCGGGAAGATGGTAGCATAAACAGCCCATCGTTCCAACTCTTTCCCACAAATATAACAAGAAATACAAGGAGAGGGTACTGAGCTTTGAGAGACTCTGAAATGTGGGAGCAGAGGAAAGCAATGGGGAACTGCAGACAGGCAAGAATCAACAATTAGTCACATACAGTAGAAAAATTGCTTCTCCCATTGTCCCTCTCCTCCCCCAAATCATGAAAGCCAACAGTTGATGTGAACTGGGGAAATGGCCCCAGCTAAAGAGCTTGCTTCCCTAACCACCACACCCCCTGCCTATACAAAGGGATAGGACCCCAAGCTTCTGCTCTAAAATGAACAAGGCAGGCCTCTCTGGGTGTCTGTTTGCAGAGTGCCAGCACCTCCCCCTCTTGGACATCGTTGGTTGCAAATATACTGCAAAATGTTACAGAAGGCCCCTGCAGTGCAGTCTACTCCCATAGTCAATATTCTACCTGCCTCTCTGTGTACTCCATAGCTCAGGACTTTGAAACCAACAGAACAGACCTCATGGGGAGTCAGTTCAGGTCTGTCTGCTCCCCATTCTGGTCAGCACTGAGGACTACTGACTGAGGCTGCTGTCTGCTAGGAAGTAGGCATCTTGAGTGGAGGCTAAACCTGCAGCCAATATATCACAAGACGGTCTCTGATAGCAACAAGGTAGACCTCTCTTGTGGTCCATTCAGAACATGACAGCCCCTCCCCAGCCCAGTAACTGTCTGCTTGACTGATACGAACTCCTACAAAAGGGTCCCTATAGTGGAGTCGAGGCAGGTCAACTAAGCAGACACTGTTCCCCCAATGTCATGGATTGAATTATGTCCCCCCAAAAATGTGTGTATCAATTGGCTGGGCCATGATTCCCGGTATTGTGTGATTTTCCTATTTGTTATAAATCCTGCCTCTATGATGTTAATGAGGGAGGACAGATGGCAGTTGTGTTAGCAAGGCAGGACTCAGTCTACAAGATTGGACTGTGTCCTGAGGCAATTTCTTGATATATAAAAGAGAGAAGTGGGCAGAGAGATGGGGGACCTCCTACCACCAAGAAAGCAGTGCCAGGAGCAGAGTGCATCCTTTGGACCCAGGGTCCCTGCGCAGAGAAGCTCCTAGTCTGGGAAAACATTGTTGAGAAGGCTAACAGAGAGAGAAAGCCTTCCCCTGGAGCTGACGCCCTGAATTTGGACTTTTAGCCTACTTTACTGTGAAAAAATAAATTTGTCTTTGTTAAAGCCATCCACTTGTGGTATTTCTGTTATAGCAGCACTAGATTACTAAGACATCCAACCACTGCAGGGCACTGGTGCTCTGAAACCAGCGAAACAGATCTCTCAGATGTCCTTCTGGGGAGTGCCAGTGCCTCCTCCTCCTGAAACAGAGGAAAGACTGCCTGTGCTTCCCTGAATGCCAGCTCAGATATAAACAGTCCTCACATAACAGGGAAGGAAGCCTTGGGTAAAAGCAGAAGTCAATACCTAGCCCTGAAGGGGTTGTGTTTTCCAACTTAAAACGTGGTTGCAGAAACAGAGAATGGAAGGGAGTAATAACCAGAGAGCGGACTGTTCTCCCTGGTGGAGAGACTGATAAGAGTATGATATCTCACAGTGGTGGTGCCCACTGGTGGAGAGATTGACCACAGCATATTCTCTGGCGTGTTTGGGAGACACTAGAAGTTGAAAATGGACATCTGAAACTTTCAAATCCTAATTAAACCAGGGAGAGAGAAGGGGCTATCATAGAGAGGGAGAGGAAATGATAAGCAAAGACCAAAGACTCTGCATACCTAAGAGTCTTCTGCAGAAAGTAATTCAGGCAAAAACACCAAATACTGGGGAGAATTGAAAGCGGTAACACCCTCAAAATTCCAATGCCCCAACAGAATATCACAAGTCACACAAAGAAAGGAGAAGAGATAACCCACCCAAATGAACATGATGAAGGGAGTGAAAGTACATCTACAGAAGACCAAATAATGGAAAGAATGGAAGAATATAATACAACAACATTAAACATAATTAAAGGAAAACATAGACAAAGATCTCAAAGAAATAAGAAAAACAATTCAAGAACAAAATGAAGATCCAAAAAATGACATATTGCAACTGAAATATACAATAACTGAAGTGAGAAACACAATGAAGGACTCACCAACAGATTTAATCAGGCAGAATAAAGACTCAGTGAATAAGAGGATAAGATACTCAAAATTAAAGAGGTTAAGGATCAACAAGAACGGCGGCTCAAGAAGGCTGAGCACAGTTAAACGGAATTATGAGACAACAAGAGACCTAACAAATGTATGCATCATGGGATCCCAGCAGCGAGAGAGAAAGGGACAGCAAGAATATTTAAAGAAATAGTGATGGAGGATTTCCCTAACCTGACAAAGGACATGAATCTGCAAATCCAAGAATCTCAAAGAACCCCAAAAAGGATAAACCCAAAGAGATCTACACTGATACACATAAAGTAGAAATTAAGAGAGAATCCTGAAAGCAGTGAGACAGAACCAAACAGTCACATACAAAGTATCCCCAATAAGATTAAGTACCAATTTCTCCTCAGAAACACTGGATGCCAGCTGGCAATGGAATGATATATTTAAAGTGCTGAAAGAAAAAAACTGTCAACTAAGAATACTATATCCAGCAAAATTGTCCTTCAACAATGAGAGTGAAACTAAAACATTCCCAGACAAATAGAAGCTGAGAGAGGTCATGTCCACCAGACTGTCCCTATAAAAATACAAATGGGAGTTCTGTAGATGGCAGGGAAAAGACACTAGAAAGTAATTTAAAGCTATACATAAAAAGAGATCCCTGATAAAAGGAACTACATAGACAAGTATAAGGGCTAGTAATAAGGTATTTATGCTTGATAATTCTAAATGTCTTGTCCTTCATGTTTAATAACAAATGCAAAAAGCGAGGATAAAATTCTGTTACAGGGCACATAAAATATAAAAACATATTTAGTGATAAAAACAACAAAATCAGGGAGAGGAATGGTATACAGAATTTCTTGTATGTTAATGAAGTTGGTATCAGCTTACCCTAGGATGTTATGTAAGTTGTTGTTAGGTGCTGTCGAGTCAGTTCAAACTCATAGGGACCTTATGTACAAAAGAATGAAACACTGCCAGGTCCTGAGCCATCTTCACAATCATTGTATGCTTGAGTCCATTGTTGCAGACACTGTGTCAATTCATCTCATTGAGGGTCTTCCTCTTTTTTGCTGGTCTTTTACTTTACCAAGCATGACATCCTTCTCCAGGGACTGGTACTTCCTGATAACATGTCTAAAGTATGTGAGATGAAGTCTCACCATCTTTGCTTCTAAGGAGCATTCTGGCTGTACTTCTTCCAAGATAAATTTGTTCATTCTTTTGGCAGTCCATGGCATATTGAATATTCTTCGCCAACACCATAATTCAAAGGTGTCAATTCTTCTTCAAACTTTCTCATTCATTGTCTGGCTTGTGCATGCATATGAGGTGATTAATACTATGGTGTGGGCCAGGTGCACCTTAGTCACCAAAGTAACTACTTGCTTTTTAACACTTTAAAGAGATTTTTGCAGCAGATTTGCCCAATGCAATACATTGTCTGATTTCTTTTTTTTTTTTTTATTGTACTTCAGGTGAAGGCTTACAGAACAAATAATTTCTCATGAAACAGTAGTACACATATTGTTTTATGACATTGGTTAACAACCCCACAACATGTCAACGCTCTCCCTTCTCGACCTTTTTTTTTTGGTGAAAATATATATAACCAAAGATACACCATTTCAAAAATTTCTACATGCACAGTTCAGTGACACCGACTACGCTCTTCCAATTGTGCTGCTATTCTCACCTAAGATGAAGGCTTACAGAACAAAATAGTTTCTCATTTAACAGTTACTACACATGTTGCCCTATGACAATGGTTAACAACCTCACAACACATCAACACTATCCTTACTCAACCTTGGGTTCCCTATCACCAGCTTCCTTGTCCCCTTCTGCCTTCTGGCCCTTGTCCCTGGACTGCTGTACCTCATAAGTCCCATTTGGTTTTACTGGGCTGTTCACTCCCAGGCTGAACGGTGAACCTCGGAGATGACTTCACCACTGAGCTAAAAGGGTGTCTGGGGGCCATACTCTCGAGGTTTCTCCAGTCTCCTTTAGGCCAGTAAATCTGGTCTTTCTTTGAGGGGGGGTTAGAATTTTGTTCTACATCCTTCTCCAGCTCTGTTCAGAAGCCTCTGTTGTGATCCTGGTCAGAGCAGTCAGTGGTGGTAGCTGGGCACCATCTAGCTGTACTGGACTCAGTCTGGTGGAGGCCTTGGTAGCTGTGGTCCATTAGTCCTTTGGGCTAATCTTTTCCTTGTATCCTGTTCTCTTCATTCTCCCTTGCTCCCGAAGGGATGAGACCAGTGGAGTATCTTAGATGGCTGCTCACAGGCCTTTAAGACCCCAGATGCTACTCACCAAGGTAGAATGTAGAACATTGTCTTTATAAACTGTGTTATGCCAACTGAGCTAGATGTTCCCCAAGACCATGGTCCCAACAGCCCTCCACCCAGCAATTCAGTCCCTCAGGGTGCCTGATTTCTTGACTGCTGCTTCCATGGGCATTGATTGTAGATCCAAGTAAAATGAAATCCTTGACAACTTCAGTATTTTCTCCATATACCATGATGTTGCTTATTGGTCCAGTTGTGCGGATTTTTGTTTTCTTTATGTTGAGGTGTAATCCATACTGAAGGCCGTAGTCTTTGATCTTCACCAGTAAGTCCTTCAAGTCCTCTTCACTTTCAGCAAGGTTGTGCCATCTGCATAATGCAGGTTGTTAATGAGTCTTCCTCCAGTCTTGATGCCCCATTCTTCATATAGTCCAGTTTCTCAGATTATTTGCTAAGCAGACAGATTGAATAGGTATGGTGAAAGGATACAACCCTGATGCACACCTCTCCTGACTTTAAACCATGCAGTATCCCCTTGTTCTGTTCGAACAACTGTCTCTTGATCTATGTACAGGTTCCTCATAAGCACAATTAAAGTGTTCTGGGACTCCCATTCTTTGCAATGTTATTTATACTTTGTTATGATGCACACAGTTGAATGCCTTTGCATAGTCAATAAAACACAGGTAAACATATTTCTGGTATTCTCTGCTTTCCGCCAGGATCCATCCGACATCAGCAATGATATCCCTGGTTCCACATCCTCTTCTGAATCCGGCTTGAATTTCTGACAGTTCCCTGCTGATGTACTGTTGCACCTGCTTTTGAATGATCTTCAGCAAAATTTTACTTGTGTGTGATATTGATGATATTATTTGATAATTTCTGCATTTGGTTAGATCGCCTTTCTTGGGAACAGGCATAAATATGGATCTCTTCCAGTTGGTTGGCCAGGTGGCTGTCTTCCAAATTTCCTGGCATAGATGAGTGAGCGCTTGCCATGCTGCACTCATTTGTTGAAACATCTCAATTGGTATTCCGTCAGTTCACGGAGTCTTGTTTTTTGACAATGCCTTCGGTGCAGCCTGGACCTCTTCTTTCAGTACCATCGTTTCCAGATCATATGCTACCTCCTGAAATGGTTGAACGCTGACCAATTCTTTTCAGTATAGTGACTCTGTGTATTCCTTCCATCTTCTTTTGATGCTTCCTGCATCGTTCAGTATTTTCCCCACAGAATCCTTCAATATTGCAACTTGAGGCTTCAATTTTGTCTTCGGTTCTTTCAGCTTGAGAAATGCCAAGCATGTTCTTCCTTTTTGGTTTTCTAACTCTGGGTCTTTGCTCATGTAATTATAATACTTTACTTTGTCTTCTCGAGCTACCCTTTGAAATCTTCTGTTCAGCTCTTTTACTTCTCATTTCTTCCATGTGCTTTAGCTACATGACGTTCAAGAGCAAGTTTCAGAGTCTCTTCTGATATCCATTTTGGTTTTAATGACCTTTTGCTTTCTTCTTGTATGGTCTTTGGTCATTAGTGTCCAACATGTCAAATCTATTCTTGAGATGGTCTCTAAATTCAGGTGGAATATACTCAAGGTCATACTTTGACTCTCATGGACTTGTTCTAATTTTCTTCAGCTTCAACTTGAACTTGAATATGAGTGTCTGTCACTTTGTTGTACTGCGGGGGCTTGCATGTTGTTGTGATGCTGGAAGCTATGCCACTGGTATTGAAATACCAGCAGGGCCACCCATGGCAGACAGGTTTCAGCTGAGCTTCCAGACTAAGACAGACTAGGAAGAAGGACCTGGCAATCTAAACTTTATGAATAGCAGTGGAACACTGTCTGATATAGTGCTGGATGATGAGCCCCTCAGGTTGGAAGGCACTCAAAAGACGACTGGGAAGAGCTACCTCCTCAAAGTAGAGTTGCTTAGTGACTTGGATGGAGTCAAGCTTTCGGGAGCTTCATTTGCTGATGTGGCACAACTCAAAATGAGAAGAAACAGCTGCAAATATCCATTAATAATCAGAACATGGTACATACAAAGTATGAATCTAGGAAAATTGGAAATCATCAAAAATGAAATGGAACGCATAAATATCGATATCCTAGACACTAGTGAGCTGAAATGGACTGGTATTGGTCATTCTGAATCAGAAAATCACATGGTCTACTAGGCCAGGAATAACAAATTGGAGAAGAATGGTGTTGCATTCATCATCAAAAAGAACATTTCAAGATCTATCCTGAAGTACAATGCTGTCAGTGATAGGATAATATCCATATGCCTACAAGGAAGACCAGTTAACATGACTATGGTTCAAATTTACGCACCAACCACTAAGGCCAAAGATGAAGAAATGGAACGTTTTTAGCAACTTCTGCAGTCTGAAATTGATCAAACATGCAATCAGGATGTATTGATAATTACTGGTGATTGGAACGCGAAAGTTGGAAACAGAGAAGAAGGATCAGAAGTCGGATAATATGGCCGTGGTGACAGAAACGATGCTGGAGATCGCATGATAGAATTTTGCAAGACCAATGACTTTTTCATTGCAAATATCTTTCTTCAACAACATAAACAGCAACTATACACATGGACCTTGCCAGACAGAATACATAGGAATCAAGTCAACTCCATCTGTGGAAAGAGGATGTTATAAATACAAGCTTTTAAATGTAATACTCATGGTAACCACTAAGAAAATATCTTAAAAACATACACAAAATGAAAGGAGAAGGGAATCAAAATGGCTTATCACAAAAAACCAACCAAACACAAAAGAAGTAGTAGCAAAGGACAAAGACAAAGAAGGCTTAACACACACACACACACACACACACACACACACACACACACACACAACAAATAACAAAATGGCAGAAGTAAGGTACTTCTTATCAGTAATTACACTGAATATAAATGGAATAAATCCTCCAATCAAGAGGTAGAGAATGGCAGAATGGATTAAAAAAAATAACCCAACTACATGTTGTTTACAAGAGACATGCCTTACAACCAAGAACACAAGTAGGTTAAAAGTGAAAGGATGGAAAAAAAACATTCCATGTGAACAATAACCAAAAGAGAGCTGGGGTGGCAATCTTACTATCAGACAAGTAGACTTTAAGACAAAATCTATTAGAAGAGATAAAGATGGACATTGTATAGTAATAAAAGGGTCAGTTCATCTAGAAGATTTAACAGTCATAAAAGTATATGCACCCAACATCGAAGCATCTAAATATATAAAGGAAATACTGATAGAACTGAAGGGAGAAAGAGATCGCTAAAACAATAGCTGGAGACTTCAATATACCACTTTCAATATTGGACAGAACATCTAGAAAGAAGATGAACAGGAAACAGAGGACCTGAATGACACTATAAAACAACTAGACTTAACAGACATATATACAACACTCCACTCAACAACAGCATAATATATATTCTACTCCATGCACACAGATCACTCTCCAGGATAGACCACATGTTAGTTCACAAAGCAAGTCTTGCTAAATTTATAAAGATTAAAAACATATAAACTATTTTCTCTAGCCACAAAGGAGAGAAGTTAGAAATCAATAAAGAAGAAAAAAAAAAGGAAAACACACATATAGAAATTAAACAATTATTAAACTACCAATGTGTCAAGGAAGACATCAAAAGTGAAATCATAAATTTCTTAGAGTCAAGTGAAAATGAAAGCACAACATAGCAAAAATTATGAAATGCAGTGAAGGCAGTACTCAGAGGGAAACTTATAGCAATAAACGCCTACACAAAAAACAAAACAAAACAAAAAAACAAAAAGATATCAAATCAATAGCCTGACTCAACAACTCCAGGAACTAGAAAGAGAAAAGCAAACAAGCCTAAATCCACCATAAGTTAGGAAATAACAAAGATGAAAGCAGAAATAAATAAAATCAAAAACATAAATAGAATCAACAAAACCAAAAGATGGTTCTTTGAAAAAATAAATAAATAAAACTGACAAACGTTTATATAGACTGACAGAGAAAATATGTAAATAACCAAAATAGGAAATGAAAGAGGGGACATTACAACTGACCTGATAAAAATAAAGAGAATTATGAAGAAATATTACGAGCAATTGTACTGAAACCAACTGGATAACCTAGATAAAATAGATAAATTCTTAGAAGCACACAACCTACTCAAACTGACTCATGAGGAAACAGAAAGTCACAACAGACTCATAACAACTGAAATGATTAAATCGGTGATCAAAAACGTCCCAACAAAAAAAGGTCCTGGACCAGATGCCTTCACTGGGGTATTCTACCAAACGTTTATAGATGAATTGATTCCAATCCTGTTTAAATTCTTCCAAAAGACAGAGAAGGAAGGAACGCTGCCTATTTCATTCTATAAGGCAAACGCAACCCTTATACCAAAACCAGACAAAGATACCACGAGGGAAAAAAAACTACAGTCCAATATCTCTTATGAATATAGATGCAAAAATCCTCAACAAAATACGGGCAAACGGAATTCAACAGCTTATTAAAAGAGTCATACAACATAACCAAGTGGGATTTATTCCAGGGATGCAGGGATGGTTCAACATTAGAAAATCAATAAACATAATACACCACATCAGTAGAACAAAGAAAGAGAACCACATGTTCATTGCTAAGGGTAAAAAGAATTTGATAAAATTCAACACACTCTCTTGAAGAAAATGCTCAAGAAGACTGGAATAAAAGGGAAATTCCTCAACATGACTCAGGGCATATATGGAAAGCCAACAGCCAACATTACACTTAACGCAGAAATACTGAGAGCTTTCTCCTTGAAATCAGGAACAAGACAAGTGTGCCCACTCTCACCACTTCTATTCAATACTGGATTAGAAGTCATAGCCAGAGGAATAAGAAAAAGAAATAAAAAGTATCCAGACTAGAAAAGAAGTAAAATTATCTCTATTCACAGAGGACATGATCCTATATATAGAAAATCCCAAAGAGTCTACAAGAAAACTTCTAAAGCTAATAGAGGAATTTAGCAAAGTTGCAGGGTACAAGGTCAACAAACAAAGATCAGTTGGGTTTCAGAAAGCAGCTCAACAAAGACACAGAAGATCTAAATGCTACAATCAACCAACTTGATCTCATAGACGTATACCAAACACTCCACCCAGCAGCAGCCCAGTATACTTTCTGTTCCAATACACATGGAACATTCTCCAGAACAGACCACATATTAGGCCATAAAGCAAGCCTTAACAAAAATCAGTTGGGTTTCTATATAACAGCAATGAGAAATCTGAAAGGGAAATTAGGGAAACAATTCCATTTATAATAGCGTCTAAGAGAATAAAATACCTAGGAATGAATCTAACCAGGGATGTGAAGGACTTATACAATGAAAATTATAAAAAACTGCTGAAAGATATTAAAGAACACTTAAATAAATGGAAAGATCTTCCATGTTCATGGATTGGAAGACTTAATATTGTTAAGGTGTCAATAGTACCAAAAGCAATATATAGACTCAACACAATCCCAATGAAAAGTCCAACAGCCTTCTTTACAGAAATAGAAACACCAATCCTCAAATTTATATGTAACAGCAAGAGGCCCTGAATAGCTAAAGCAATGCTGAACGAGAAGAACAAAGTAGGAGGACTCACACTTCCTGATTTTAAAACATACCATACAGCCACAGTAAACAAAACAGCCTGGTAATGGTATAATAATAGACACATAACCAATGGAATAGAATTGAGAGTCCAGAAATAAACCCACACATCTATGACCACATGATTTTTGACAAAGGTGCTAAGTCCATTAGATGGGGAAAGAAGAGTCTCTTCAATAAATGGTGCTGGGAAAATTTGATTTTTACATGCAGAAAAGTGAAACAGGATTCATACCTCACACCATACACAAAACAGATTCAAATGGATTAAGGACCTAAATGTGTAAACTAAAACTATAAAATTCTTAGAAGAAAATGCACCAGCAATGCTGTCAGGTCTAACTTTTAACAGTGGATATTCCAATATAATAACAAAAGCGCAAACATCAAATGACAAAGTTGATAAATGAGACCTCATAAAAATTAAAAACTTTTGTTCATCCAAAGACTTTGCCAAAGAAGTGAACAGACAAGCTACCGACCAGGAGAATGTCTGGAAACCATACACACGATAAGAATCTAATAACCTATACATATATATATGAAACTTCAACAACAACAAAAAGTCATATAATTCACTCATAAAATGGGCACAGAACTTGAACAGACATTTCACCAAAGAGGATATTCAGATGGCCACCAAACATATGAAAAGATGTTCAACATCATTAGTCATCAGAGAGATGCAAATCAAAACAACAACGAGATACCATTTCACTCCCACTAGAACGGCTAGGAAACCCTGGTGGCGTAGTGGTTAAGAGCTACTGCTGCTAACCAAAGGCTGGCAGTTTGAATCCACCAGGCACTCCTTGGAAACTCTAGGGGGCAGTTCTACCCTGTCCTATAGGGTCACTATGAGTTGGAACTGACTCGACAGCAACAGGTTTGGTTTTTTGTTTTACAGTGGCTAAGATTTAAAAAAAACCCAGAAACTAATAAATGTTGGCGAGGATGTGGGAAAATTGTAACCCTTATCCATTGCTGGTAGGAATGCAAAATGCTACAGCTGTTGTGGAAAACAGTGTGGCAGTTCCTCAAAAAACTAAAAACAGAACTACCATATAACCCAGAAATTCCACTCCTATGTATATACCCACTCTTAGGTATATACGCAAAAGACTTGAAAGCAGAGACTCAGAGACTTGTGCACTAAGGTTCACTGCTGCGCTATTCACAATAGCCAAAAGGTAGAAACAACCTAAATGCCCATCAACATATGAATGGGATAAACAAAATCTGGTACATACATACAATGGAATACTACTCAGTCAGTAGGAGAAACGAAGTCTTGATACGTGCTACCATATGGATGGAGGTTGAAGACATTATGCTGTGTGAAATAAGTCTATCACAAAGGACAAATACCATTAAGACCTCACTTATATAAACAGACAAGAAAAGGCAAATGTATAGAGGTGTATGTTTATTAGTGGTTACCAGGGATTGAATTTTCTGATCAAGTGTTACGTTACTTTCATTTTTTTAAATATGTCAACAAAGGTTGCCAAAAATGGTCAAATGATGAGCCATTTTTCTCTTTAAATATTTGCTTAAAAAAGCACACCTAAGAAATATTCTTCTTAAAAATAAATTAGATGAGACTGTAACGTGGCAGGGAAACTAGATTAATGAAAACAGAACAACTAGAAGAAAAATAATGAGAATGTTCAGGCATTGTGAAGAACATAACCGATGTCACTAAACAATCTGTGCAGAAATTGTTTAAAGGAAACCTAAACTGCTGTGCAAACCTTCATTGAAAACAACATAAAATATTATTTTAAATAATTAATTAATAGTAACTTTACAATGGAGAAACTTGTCAGACATCGCCTTGTCAACACCACCAGTAATGAGACATAGTGGCATCATGTGCCTCCTGATACGATGCACTGAGCAGTCCATAGCATCACTTCCGTGGTGTTCCTGCCAAAATGCATAAGCTGAATCATGAGGAAACAGCAGATAAACCCAACTGAGGGACATTCTATAAAATAACTGGCCAGTCCTCTTCAGAAATGTCAAGGTCAAGAGAGACAAAGAATGACCTGGGAACTGTCCCAGATTGGAGATTTAGGAGACATGACACCTAAATGCAATATGGGATTCTGGACTGGCTCTTAGACCAGAAAAGGACATTAGTGGGAAAAAAGGAACTTGAATAAGGTCAGTATAGCACTGTAGCATTGTATCAATGTTAACCTGCTGCTTTTGCTCACTGTACTACAGATATGTGAGATGTTAACATTGGGGGAAGCTGGGAATAGAGGTTTTGTTCTATTTTTGCAACTTATAAGTCTGAAATTACTTAAAAGGTATAAAAGGAATATGTGTATACTATGCATATATACATATACATATATAAATGATGACTCTTGACTGTGTGGCCAGCAAGTCCAATGGCAGTTTCCAAATGCTCACCTCCTCAACATCTTTACAGCAAAAGATTGTGGAGCTACCCTTCTGAAAATTCTCTCCGTGCAGGGCCTCTACACCATGACACCTCCCTGGTTTCCCTTCTACTGCTAAGCCCCTTCCTCACCTGAGCTCCTTCCTCCTCATGCTTAGGCCATTTCAAGGACCACCTCTAAAGGGATGACTCCCAACCCCCACTACCCCTGAAAATGTAGACAGCATGGTCACCTGCATTTCTCATTGACTCTGCATTGCCCCATGAGGTAAGATGAGCTTGTAGGATTCATCCCCACCTGACAGACTTGAGTAAGCCCCAGGATCAGACCTCCGCTTCTGCAGGGAAGGTATATATGGCTGTCCTGCTGACACCGTGCAAAAACCCCAAAGGTGAATCTCATCACATTCCTGTCAACCTGCTCCTCCCTCCACCTCAAGCCCTTGATGGCATCTTGGACTCCTTCTTCCACTTCTCCCCCTTCCACTGCCTTCTCTATTCCTACTCCTTGACCCATCTTTGGGCCTCTATTCCGTTCTCCAGCCTTCTGTGTGGACATATGAGGAAGGCACATTAAACTTGGGTGAAAAAGCCTGAGTTTGAGGCCCAGCTCTGCCACTCCCTACCTGTGACTTTGGAGGAATCTCTTGTAGACTCAGATTTTTCCATGTGTGAAGCAGGTTATTAAATAAGAACCACCTGTGGCCAGCCCGCTTGACCCAAAACCCTTTCTTCCTTGCTGCAGCTCCTATACTAGAAGGGGAAAATGCCAGAAATTTACTTTCCCACCTCCTGTGACTCCCTGGAACAGTGACCAGCTCTGCCAAGAGGACCTGAAAGTAAGAACACCGGGGCATTGCTGGAAAAGACTCTCCTTCCTGATAAAAGGAAGAAAAATGGACGAAAATGCTAACCTTCCTGGGACAGGCAGTGCAAAGGCACTGCTATAGCAGCCATCTTCCAACCACGAGGGGACAAGAGGATGACAGAGAAGCTGCCAGAACCCTGGCACCACTAAGCTGTCAAATTAACCAACCCTGGAGTCTCCTTCCTCAAGAATGAGAATTCCATTTGGCTGCTACTTGCAACTAAGGCAGAGCTCAGGAGAGGATAAGAAGAGAGGGAGAGAGAATTATAAAGCAGAAGTGTCACAACTGGAGGGGTGGACGCAGATATCCATCTCCTCATTTCCAGGCTTTTCCACACTAAGCAGCCTGCAGAGAGCTAACAAATTCATTCCATAAAGCACAGCTCACTACTCTATCCCTCCTCTGCTCAAAGTCAGTGGTTTCCCACTGCCAGAAGGGGGATACTCAGTATACACGTGGGTTATGCAGCAAGAAAGGCAAAGGAAGGATCTTGTATGTAAATCTAGATGAGTTAAAAATCACTGAATATTTATGGATGAAATGATAATGATGCTGACATTCACTTCAAAATACTACTGGAGATAACAGGGTTGACGACACAAGAGACACCATGACTAAATAATTATTGCAGCCGGATGATGGGTACATGGGGGTTCAATATATATTCTGTCTACTTGTGTACGCATTTAAAATCTTCCATATTAAAAACTTACAGTCATTCAAGGTTAATAATACAGAATTGAGCTATGTAATTATTGTTAAAAATGTATGCATCGGCACACCCTAGAAAAGCCTATCAGAATAGTAAAATTCTATATGGGATTTGTTAAAAGTTTTACTGATTTGCTTATATATATAATAATTCATAAAAGTGTTCATACCATTTCTTAGAATTTCTCTTTAATCAAAGAAAAACATTATCTGTATAAAGATTGCTTGCTGTACCCCACTCTTGACCATCTGTACACATGAGACTATCCTCAACAGGTGACCTGCCCAGCTCAAGACAGCAGCTCCAAGTGGAGAAGACACATACAGGCAGCAAGCAGACTGGCAGAGTCTGGAGTCCATATTCCTTTCCCTCCTGGAGAATTCTAAAGACTCACAAGTAGAGACATGTGCTTTACACGGGATACAATGGAATAGGGCAGAAATATTAAAACCACCACCACAAAAATGTTGTCAAAATAGGAGTCTGCAAAGTGTAACATTTAAAATAAGGATTTTACCGAGGAGCTTCCTCTCTGGGCAGTGAGTCATTTCTCATGGCTGTGTCTCAGGCTCCCCAGCAAAGGACCGGCTCTGGGAAGTCAGCTGGACCTTAACCCCGCACTGCAGCTCCCTGCCCCAGAACCGCCTCCTCCCTCCCCCTGCCTCCAGCTTAAGCTGTTTCCTGGCTTCTAAACCATTTTTATTATATAAAAGGTTGCAGCAATAACAGTGTCAATTTATTTAATACAGAGTGCTGAAGACCAGGCTTTAAAACATTCTTTGCTCTGAGTACTCAGCACCGCTCTGTAAGGCAGGTTCTAAGAGTTCCACTCATAAGATGGAAGAAAACGAGGCTCAAAGAGGTTAAGGGACGAACCACAATGCTACATTTCTTTGCACTAATCATTTTCCCTTTTGTAAAACACACTGCTTATTATCTTCCTTTCCTGCTGAGGACAGGGGAAGTACTCTGTATCCCCAAGGAGAAGCAAGCATGGGAGTGCTGAATGCTTAGTAGGTGGGGATTTCTGGTTAAGCTTCTACGCCTTCTTCCTCACCTACACTGTGGACCTGTGAGTGCCGGGGCCTTCTCTTTCTGGTTCCCCACAGTGTTCCTGAGGTCTGAACAGGTCTGCCAAGTAGAAGATACTCGGTAAATACCTGCTGAGTGGCTGAATAAAACTCATTCCAAAAACTTCTACCACAGCACTGCCCATTAGAACTTTCCATGATGACGGAGATGCTCTATATATGTGTTGTCCAATACAGTAAGTAGCCACTAGACTCGTGTGGCTGTTGAGCACTTGAAATGCAGCTAGGGTAATGAAGGAACATTTTAATTTTATTGAATTTTAAAAAATTCAAATTTACACAGCTACATGTGGTAGATGCCTCCCACGGTGGACTGTGCAGGCCTGACTATACTAATTTCTAGGATTACCCCGCCCCTTTGCAGATGATGCCTCAGACCTCTGCTTGGGGCGCTATGCCTGTACACATCCAATTCTACGGGAGCGCCACGCTAGCACAGCACACGCATGAGTGTTACAGTTGCTACTTTTAAGGCGCTTAGTTAAGGAACAGGGGACTGAAGGAGCATCAAAGAAGCATGATTCACTCTGAAGACACAATTTTTGGATTACAACAAAAGCTGGAGGAAAACAACCAACAATATCATTTATGAATCATTTTCTCTTCATTGACAAAAACAAGTTACTAGAACAAATGTTCCTACCACACACACATATACCAACTACCACGAGAAAAAGTAATTAAAGGTCAATAAGAAAAGCAAAGAATAATTTTGTTTTCAAACTTACTAGTTATCAAAAAATTTGAGTCACTGTTACCTAGGTACCAAGTAAAAGCAGAAAAGGTTATTCAGCATCCATATTATCTTCCTAGAAAAGGTTCAAATGCACAAGTAGCATATATCAATTTAAAATAATTCAAGGTTTGAGAAGTTTTAAGAAGCAAGAGTGTTGATCAATTCATGCACAACTCTGCAGGAGGGGTGTCATGGGTGATTTTATAAAGCAAACACGACTCCAGGCCTAAGGTGCAGACTGCTAAGAGCCAAAGCTTGGAGCCAATGCTGTCTCTTCGAGGCATTCAGTGGAGCTCCTCCTGACTCTGACCGGGCTGGTCCTGCCTCCAACACTTCCCTTTGAGCTACTGGCCTCATAGACAACCAGATCAAAGTTCAGCAGAGCATCTGTCCTCTCTTCTAAACAATCCTATCCACTAATCAGGGCCTGCTGTAGTCCTTGTAAAACCAGTTAATCTCGTGATAAAGGCAGGGTAAGACGACCTCTTCTTCCATTAAACCAAACCAGTTGCCTTCAAGTCGATTACGACTCATGGAAACCCTGTGTGTATCAGAGTGGAACTGTGCTTCACAGGGTTTTCAATGGCTGATGTTTGGAAGCAGACTACCGGACCGGAGGCACCTCTGGGTGGACTCAAGCCACGAACCTTTCAGTTAGCAGTTGAGCATGTTAACCATTTGCACCGCCCAGGGACTCCCTTCTTCTACTCACCTGGCCCAAATGCTGCAAATGAAATGCATTCCTGCTAGCAAATGGCCAAAAGAAGCACAGACCCAGAGAGCCTGTAGATGATATAAATGAGCAACATGCCAGTGACTTTTCTTTTAAGAAGTTAGAAAGCATTTCATTACCTCCATCACTTTTGAACAGAGCATCAAGCCAATCTCCTTTTCTTAGGACCCATATTAATATTTAATTACACATGAAAGAGAGAAACCTCCTCCTCCACTGAGTCCTTGCAATGGCCAACTGTATACACTAACAAAAGAACAAACTAGAAAAGTGAGCACAGTGCAGGGTATGCCTTACACATCTCTGGTATACAACAGGCACTAAATAAGAGTATGCTCTTCTATGCAGTCCACGCTGTGCCTCAAATTACAAACACGGTGTTAATTTAAGACATGGACCCCCTCTTCTGCCTCTGCTCTTGGCACTGCCATCAAAAGGCAAGTGGCAACCTACCAGCTGGCTTCAGCTGGTACTAGGTGTGAGGTGCTCCCAGGAGTGGGGGCCGTGGGAGGGATGGAAGCCATCCACACAGCTGCAGACAACAAGGTGGTGCCTTTTCCAGCTCTGCATTGTCCAGGCAGCCCCTAGCCAGATGTGGCTATTTGAATTTAAACTTAATAAAATGACCTAAAATTAAATTTCAAGTTGCACAGCTGTACTAGCCACATTTAAAGTGCTTGTTAGACACACTCGCTAGTGACTAATGCATTGGAGAGTGCATATCAGAACATTTCCATTATCGCAGAAAATTCTATTGGACAGTGCTGCTCCAGGTAGTTTTAAAACAATAATAAAACTTACTAAAAGTCACTTGGCTTTTATTGTCAACATGTCATGGCAATTCTAAACAAAATCAGTAATAAAATACTCCTCCCGGCTTCCATCACTCACTCCCCCATCCCCCAATATGCCACTGTTTCCAAGTAATGGTCTGAAGGTCCAGATAAACCTGCCTAGTGACAGAGGATAACTTAACCCACAGGCAAACTGATATCTCAACTGCATCAGTACTCAAAGGCACACTAAAAATGAAAAAAAGACTAATGTGTATTTCATTCCCCTTTCCCATCTCTAACAGAGGTACCTGGAAGAAAGTCTACAGCTGAGTCTATGAAAATATAGACAGAAAACCTATGCAAGAGCTTATCATTATCAAACTGTGTATAACCCCTGAAAACTGTATATAATATACCATTAAAAGAAAAAAAAAAACCAGCGGGAGTGGGCGGCTCCGAGTCAGTACTGCCAGGCTGGCCTTTGCTTCACTTGCTGCTGCACTCCTGCTGCACGCCCTTTTAGGCCTGCGATACTGGTGGACTTCAACAAATAGTCCAGGCCCTTGACCATGCAGGAAGTGGATGGATGCTGCAGCACCCCCTCCAAGTCAAATACGCTGGAGTGAAGGTCAGTGAGCGGGGCACAGTGCTGCCACCCCTCCAGGTGAAGAATCACCCTACCAGCATTGCATGGGATGGGCCTACACTTTGGTCCTGACAGACCTGGATGCTCCTAGCAGGAAGGTACAGGGAACTATACCATTTTCTTGTGGCTGGCATGAGAGGCAAGGACATTAGCAGTGGTACAGTCCCCTCTGATTAGGTGGGCTCTGGGCCTCCTAAGGGCACAGGCCTCTGCTGCTGCATCTGGATGGTTTACAAGCAGGACAGGCCACTGAAGTGTAACTAGCCCATTCTCAGAAACCAATGTGGAGACCACCGTGGCAAATTCAAGGTGGCATCTTTCTGCAAAAAGCACGAGCTCGGGCCTCTGATTGTCAGCACACTTTACCAGGCAGAATGGGATGATTATGTGCCCCAAACTCCATGAGCAGCCGTCAGAGAAGTAGGGAGAAGCTGGGAAACACAAACCATCCAGAGGCCCTGGCGGCGTTCTCAAGTTCCGATGCACATAGATTCCTCCTCTTTCATATTCCCATTCTCACAGGTGAGACAGTCAGCAGTTTAGGTGACTTTTCCTGCTGTCTATCTTAATTCTAGAAGACCACACATCCCCGTTTATTTTTTGATTGAATCTGAACTCAATTTTGGGGAATACTTTGGTACTGTGGTGGGGTCACCAAATTGTTAGTATTAAAAAAAAAAAAATTGCCATCGAATTGATTCTGACTCATAGCGACCCTATAGGACAGAGGAGAACTGCCCCATAGGGTTTCCAAGAAGCAGCTGGTGGATTCGAACCACCAATCTTTTGGTTAACAGTTGAACGCTTAACCACCGTACCACCAGGGCTCCACTATAAAAACAGCAACCCAGAATTTAAAGAAGAAAACATGTATGTAAAAAGACCAAATCTACAGCGACAGAGGAGAACACTGATGAATGTTTAAGGGAAGGCCATGTTTCCAGGTGGAGGTCTGGCCATCTAGACAAGCAGCAGTGCTAGGTGAGAGGTTACCAGGAATCCTTAAACCTATGCCTGGTAAACTGATCACTCTTCACTGGTATAAGAAAAGCTAATCTGGAGTTGCTGAATGTTGTGTTAATTTTACTGTTGGCTTAGAGCTAAATAAAACTAAAAATGAAAACGAAGTGGAAAAAAAATGAGGAGAAGGCAAATAACACAAAGCAAATGATTTCCCTTCTATTAATGTACCTGCACGCACTGAAGAGAGGACCAGCCACTCTGACCCCGGGGCTCTAATGCCACGGTAGTGTCCCGTTCCCAAGTGCAGGCCTAAAATAGAACCCTACTTCATTCCTCTGGACATGACTGGAGGAAATGGACTGAGGAGAGCTGTTCAGTTCTCTGTGACGGTCCATGCATTAAACATCGACACACCTACAGTCTTTTTCCTACCAGAAACATTAAAAATGCACACAGTGTTTCTAATTTCAATTCCCATAATGGCCTGCAATGCTTTCACAGAGTTCTGAATTTTTGAGCTCCCATTCAGTCAACCTCTCCCGACTTCTGCTAGCTCCACCTGCTGCATGGTGTCTCTCTCTGCCCCATGCCCCTAGTCACAGCAAGCGACGATGTGGACCTCCTTGACCCCCAACACAATGTTCTATAGGCGTTTCCTCCCAGGAACACATGTTGTCCAATTAAACACCTTCCTAAAGAGGGAATCTCTGCTCAGATAATTTCTGTGAACACATCATAGTAAAAGACAAAACACTAGAAAGTAAAACGATAGCAGACAACAAGATTAACACTCAGTGATCCAGTTCAGTAAGACAGATTATTCCGGACAGGTGATCTTCCAGAGCCCCAAAGCTTATTTAACCACCTGGGTGGTGTAAACCCTTTTCTCTCGACCACTAACCTAAGGGTTAGCAGTTTAAACCCACCCAATGGTGCAGTGGAAGAAAGGCCGGGCAAACTGTTTCCATAAAGATTACCTTAAAAACCCAAATCTGTTGCTGTTGAGTCGATTCTGACTCATAGTGACCCTACAGGACAGGGCAGACTTGCCTCATAGGGTTTCCAAGAAGCAGGTGGTGGATTCAAACTGCCAACCTTTTGGCTAGCAGCCTAGCTCTTAACCACTGCGCCACCAAGGCTCCCTGTAAAGATTACAGTGAAGAAAACCCTATGCAGCAGTTCTACTTTGTAACACATGGGGTTGCCATGAGTTGGAATTGATTCAGCAGTAAAAGGTTTTAAAGAACGGAATACCCCTGAAGGGCCCTGTTCTCTCTACTTGAGGCCTCTGCACATGCTGCTCCTTCTCCCTGGAACGCTGTTCCTGTCCCACTTCACCTGCGTAATGCCCCTCATTCTTCAGCTCAACCTCACTGCCTCAGGGAAGCTTTCCCAACTCCCCAATTTCATGCTCTCATGACATCTTGTACCTATCCTTCAAGGCACTTATCACAGTTTATAACTGCATATTTATTGGATGATTATTTGAAGAATGTCTGCCCCACCCCACGAGACTGAGGTCAGTTTGTGTCAGTTTGCTCATCATTCTATTATAACCTTAGCTTCAATGTAAATGTTCAGGTACACGAGTTTTACTTACTCATAGAGATAGTCTATTTCACGCTCTTGGAAACCAGTCCCTGCCACTGGATTACTCTTTTATCAAATACCCCTCTGCCTAAAGGTACAAATCTCTAACTGAACAACCTCTGAACAGAACAAAATGGTGTGATGGCACCTTGCTTAAAGATTAAGGAGACAGAAGTCCAAACAGCCTCTGCAAACAAGTTTTCTCAGATTTTAGAAAACTACCATCTACATTAGTGTCAAAACACTGTGAACCCCATCATTCAAATACTGCATTTTATGTATTACAAACTTAAAAGAAAGAGATCAGCCACATTAAACAAGCTCTCCAGTATAATCTCCTTATGAACTTTCAGCTAAACCTCAGCTACAAACATTGTGGTGGCAACTCCTACCTACCAAAAAGCATCTGTGGTACGAAGGATCGCTTTTGCATGGCCTTTCCTGCCATGGTCTTCTAATTCTCACCCAAGTGACTGGGCGGGACTATGCAGACAGGGTAATTGTGGCTCACCAAAGGGATTGGTCAGTTTTGCCATCCCGCTGGGCTTGAGATGAGCCATCCCAGAGGCGGGAGAGAGAAGATCCTACCACCACCAAGGAAGAACGGCCAGGAGCAGCGAGCACATCCTTTGGGCCTGGGATCCCTGAGCTGAGAAGCTGCTGGAACCAGGAGGCAGAGAGAGAGAGAGAGAGAGCTGTAATGCTGATGACAGTGAGAAGCAGTGGCAGAGACCCGGCGGCAGAGAAACGGTGGCAGGAGAGACCCGCAAGGGATGGTACAGTGGGCTTCCCAGCCCACGGGTGAGAAAGCCGAGTGCCTTTGGGCAGGAGACTTACTGGCAGAGTGGGGTGCCTCTGGGCACTTACTGGCAGGGGCTAAAAGAGCTTTGTAACACTTGACTGAGCAGGGCGGAGGTTGAGGGCCAGAGAGGCGTGCCTGTGAGCACAACTGTGAAGAGGCTAACCTGATGGAAGAACTGTATCCTGAACATTCCTGAACCTGAACTGTAACCTGCTACTTCCCTAATAAACCCCATAATCGTGAGTAGTGTCTGTGAGTTCTGTGTGGTGACTGCAATGAATTATTGAACCCAAAAGAGAAGTAGAGAGGGCCATGGGAGGGATGGATGGTGTCAGAATTGGTAAAGATGGCAGAGAGAGGAGGCATGTCTGACCTCCACCGCATAGGAATCAGCGTTGGGCTGTTGATCTTGATTCTCCTCCACTCTTGTGAAGTTAGAGGAGGTCAGACAATGCCCTCTCGCTGTTTTTATAGCATTTAAGAGTTGTACATGGCCAAATTGATTAGGTGTGTTCTCAACCGTAGTTTATCTGTTCTTCCTCCTATCAATCAGACAGGTCAGTGTTACACATAGCTCATAGTAGAGAGGATAATTGTTTTAAATCTCATCTTTATATTTGTTCTTCAAAGAGAGTACCTTAAGTTCCAAGGCTCCTTAGAAAAATGAAGACACCAGTGGTAAATTAAAATCACTACCACAGTTTGGGTATATGCCATTTAGACCTCCCAGCCTATAATAAAAGAGGAAAGAGCAAGGTTAGGGCAAGTAACTTTCACGTGCTTTATAACAGAACCTCATTCCATAGTGTGAACAAACAGGCACCTAAAGCTTTCGATAATGGTGACTGCCCGACAGCACTAACCACAAATATAATTCCCATAGCAACTGTTGTCAGGCCTACAGGCTTTTTCAGGTACAATCATAAAAAAATGTAAATCCAGAAACATGCTCTCACAACTCAAAAGTTCAGTCTCAAGAAACTAAGAAACAAGTTGCTGGCTCACTCAGGGACCTGCCTGAAGATGGGCTCATTACCAATTTAACTCTGATCTTGAATTTGACATTTCTTTAGTATTAAAGAAATGACTTAATGCCTGGCCAATTTAACTCTGATCTTGAATTTGACATTTCTTTTGTATTAAAGAAATGACATAATTCCTGGGGTCTCACTAGCTTTTCCTTCCACTCCTCAAAAGCATGTTATGATGACAAGGCCAACCACAGACAAAAGAGCACTCCTAGAAAGCAAAGGTACAGGACAGTAAGAACAAGACCGGTGTCTGCTAGAGTTTACTGTTTCCCAGCCCAAAACATACCGAAAATAGACAAACACAGTCAATTCTCTCACAAGTAACCAGGGTAAACAGAAAAGAGAGAAGAAAATAGAGCTGGTAATGCAGCTGGAGGAAACAGGCAGTGACAAGGGGATGGACAAGGCAGACACGGAGAGAGTGAGAGAGAAAATAAATATGGGATCAAAAAAGGTAGAATATCGGCTTCCTGATGGAGCGCTGGTGGTGTAATGGTTGAGTTACAGCTGCTAACCAAAAGGTCAGCAGTTCAAATCCACCAACTGCTACCTAGAAACCTTATGGGGTAGTCCTACTCTGTTCTATAGGGTCACTATGAGCGGAAATCAACTTTTTTTTTTTTTTTTTTTGGAGGAAAAGCAGTCCACCTGGGCAAGTTCATCTCAACATCAGGCATTTATATATTTTCCACTTTAAATACTGAAAGTTTATTTCTGATTTACTTTCCAATCTCTTCTTCAGAATAGAACATAGTTACAATATGGTCTCATTTGTAATTAAATTTTAAAATATAAACTCCTTGAAATGTATTTTAATGAGCTTCCAGAACACAGTAAGTTTCAGAACTCTAGATATTTTATCTCCAATTAGATGTGAGGAAAAATTGGCAGTGGGTTAACCCTGAAAAGCTCAAGCTCCAAAGAAAGAACAATTTCTAGACCATAAAGCTGAATCACCAAAGGGAGGTGTTAAAAGTCCACCCTTCATCTAGAAGTTTCTTAAATTCCACCCTATTTCCACCCATCCAGGGTGACCTGGCCTGAAGAGAGCTGGCCAAGAGGTGGATAAGGTCCCCTCCAGGCCCCTTCAACCCTGAGTCTGGCAGCATCACAGTCCTCAGATGCACAAACTGCCATCAATTAATCCACTTGTGTGGCGGTCCGTTCTGGTCCTGCTGGCATTCAGACACCTCTTGGTTTCAATTCTTCCCTAGCCTTTCTTTCCTATTTCCACTCATAAGACTCTCATATCATCTCAAAATCTCAGGAAACCTGCATTTATAATTTATTCCACAGAAGACTAGAGAACCATTAAGTGTAATGTTGCAGAAGTCAGCCCTTTTCTTTCCCTCACCAAACACATTTAAGAAGATCACACTCATGTGTCCATTAAAGACAGTTAAGGTTTAATTTTTGAGAAAACGCACCTTCATTTCTAAAATTACTGCTTAAGACTAAGGTAGGGTAGATGCTCTTGAATTTTGCCTTTGTTTGTAGATGTATTTGGATAAGAGTTTGATAAAGTCTAAGGAAAGAGGGGAAAACAGAGGGAAGCTGGGATCTGGCTCTCTGACTCGACTTCCCTGTTCTCTGCCCTTTCCATCAGTAAAAGCAAAACAGTCTTCTTTGAGATGTGAAGAGAACTTAACAACACAGTATCTGTGGGAGGTTCTGGATGCTTTGGAAAGTAAAACGTCTTCATTAAGCAGTATTTTCTGAGCATCCAAAGCATGGGGCACTGAGCTAAATACAGACTTTGTGAAAATCACTCACTGAGGCAGATTTTCACCATATGCAACAGCAAAGGGGCTACTTGGCAAAGCATGGACATTGGGCCATGTTAGCTAGTCTCAACTACCCTCCTCTAATTCTGTGTCCAGTATTCTTAAATGACAGAAAACAGCTCAAGAAGGGGGAAAAAGTGAAGTAACTCAGAGAAACTCTTCACTGAAACGCTCTCTAGATTGGATGACATGATCCTATATATAGAAAATTCCAAACAGTCTACAAGAAAACTTCTAGAACTAATAGAGAAATTTAGCAAAGTTGCAGAGTACAAGGTCAACAAACAAAGATCAGCTGAGTTTCTATACACTAGCAATGAGAAATCTGAAAATGAAATTAGAGAAATAATTCCATTTATAACAGCATCTAAGAGAACAAAATAACTAGGAATAAATTTAACCAGAGATGTGAAGGATTTATAATGAAAATTATAAAACATTTTGTTGAAAGAGATTAAAGAAGACTTAAATAAGTGGAAAGATATTCCATGTTCATGGATTGGAAGACATAATATTGTTAAGCTGTCAATACTACCCAAAGTGATCTATAGATTCAACACAATCCCCATCAAGATTTCAACAGCCTTCTTGACAGAAATGGAAAAATCAATCCTCAATTCTACATG
Source organism: Trichechus manatus latirostris (assembly GCF_000243295.1). Lineage (NCBI taxonomy): Eukaryota > Metazoa > Chordata > Mammalia > Sirenia > Trichechidae > Trichechus > Trichechus manatus. The sequence goes on from NW_004443978.1 coordinate 9,594,041, forward strand.
GAATGGCAAGAGGCCTCAAATAGCTATGCAATGTTGAAGGAAAAGAACACAGTAAGAAGACTCATACTTTCTGATTTTAAAACATGTTATACAGCTACAGTAATCAAAACAGACTGGTACTGGTGTAACAGACATAGACAATGGAACAGAACTGAGGGTCCAGAAATAAAGCTACACATCTATGTTCAACTGATTTTTGACAAGGCTGCTCAGTCCATTCAATGGGGAAAGAATAGTCTCTTCAATAAATGGTGCTGGGAAAACTGGATTTCCACATGCAAAAAAATGAAACAGGATCCATGCCTCAAACCATCAACAGAAACAAATTAGAAATGGATTAAGAACCTAAATTTGCAAAATAAAGCCATAAAATTATTAGAAGAAGATACAGGGGCAACACTTTCGGGCCTAGTTTTAACAATGGATTATCTAATGTAATAACAAAAGCACGAACAAAAAACTTTCATTCATCAAAAGACAGAGAGTGGCAGAATGGATTAAAAAACACGATCCATCTACATGCTGCCTACAAGAGACACACCACAGACTCAAAGACACAAACAAACTAAAACTCAAAGGATGGAAAAAAATATATTAAGCAAACAACAATCAAAAAAGAGCAAGAGTGGCAATATTAATCTCTGACAAAACAGACTTTAAAGCAAGACTCATCACAAAGGATAAAGAAGAACACTATATAATGATTAAAGGGTCAATACACCAGGAGAACATGACCATAATAAATATTTACACACCCAAGGACAGGGCACCAACATATGTAAAATAAACTCTAACAGCAATGAAAAGAGAAATAGAAAGCTCCACAATAATAGCATGAGACTTCAACACACCACTTTCGATGAAGGACAGAACATCCAGAAAGAAGCTCAATAAAGACACGGAAGATCTAAATGCTACAATCAGCCAACTTGATCTCACAGACATATACAGAATAGTCCACCCAACAGCAGCCAAGTATACTTTCTTTTCCAATGCACATGGAACATTCTCCAGGATACACCACATATTAGGCCATAAAGCAAGCCTTAACAGAATCCAAAACATTGAAATATTATAAAGCATCATTTCTGACCACAAGGCCATAAAAGTAGAATCAATAACAGAAAACGTAAGGAAAAGAAATCAAACACATGGAAGTTGAACAACACCTTGCTCAAAAACTACTGGGTTATAGAAGAAATCAAGGACAGAATAAAGAAATTCATAGAATCAAACGAGAACGAAATCACATCCTACCAGAACCTTTGGGACACAGCAAAAGCAGTGTTCAGAGGCCAATTTATAGCAATAAATGCACATATCTAAAAAGAAGAAAGGGCCAAAATCAAAACATCAACCCTACAACTTGAACAAACAGAGAGCAGTAAAAGAAGCTCTCGGGCACCAGAAGAAAGGAAATATTAAATATTAGAGCACAAATAAATGAAATAGAGAATAGAAAAACAATTGAAGTTAACAAGACCAAAAGCTGGTTCTTTGAAAAGATTAACAAAATTGATAAACCACCGGCCAAACTGACATAAGAAAAACAAGAGAGGAAGCAAATAACCCAAATAAGAAATGAGATGGGTGATATCAAAACAGATTCAATTGAAACTAAAAGAATCATAACAGAACACTATAAAAAACTGTACTCCAATAACTGAAAACCTAGAGGAAATGGACAAAAGAAACACACTACCTATCTAAACTAACACAAACCAAAGTAGAACAACTAAATAAACCTATAACCAAAGAAGAGATTGAAGAGGTAATTAAAAAACTCCCAACAAAAGAAAACCCTAGCCCTGATGGCTTCACTGGAGAGTTCTACCAAACTTTCAGAGAAGAGTTAACACCACTACTATTAAAGTTATTTTAGAGCACAGAAAAGGATGGAATACTCCTGAACTGATTCTATGAAGCCAGCATAACCCAACACCAAGACTAGGTAAAGACACCACAAAAAAAGACAATTACAGACCAATATCCTTCATGAACATAGACACAAAAATCCTGAAAAAAAATTCTAGCCAATAGAATTTAACAACATATGAAAAAAATAACTCACCATGACCAAGTGGGATTCATAGCAGTTATGCACGGATAGTTCAATATTAGAAAATCAATGTCATCCATCACTTAAATAAAACAAAAGACAAGAACCACATGATCTTATCAATCAACGCAGTAAAAGCAGCTGACAAAGTCCAACACCCATTCATGATAAAAACTCTCAGCAAAATAGGAATAGAAGGGAAATTCCTCAACATAATAAGGGGTATTTATACAAAGCCAACAGTCAACATCGTCCTAAATGGAGAGACTTTGAAAGCATTCCCCTTAAGAATGAGAATCAGACAAGGATGCCCCTCATTACCACTCTTACTCAACATTGTGCTGGAGGTGCTAGCCAGAGCAATAAGGCAAGAAAAGAAATAAAAGGCATCCAAATTGGTAAGGAAGAAGTATAAGTATCTCTATTTGCAGATGATATGATCTTATACACAGAAAACCCCAAAGAATTCACGAGAAAACTACTGGAATTAATAGAAAATTCCAGCAAAGTTATCAGGATACAAGATAAACCTACAAAAAACTGTTGGATTCCTCTACACCAACAAAGAGAGCTCCGAAAAGGAAATTACCAAATCAGTACCATTTACAATAGCCCCCAAGACAAAATACTTAGGAATAAATCTAATCCGAGTCGTAAAAGAGCTATACAAAGAAAACTACAAGACATTACTACAAGAAACAAAACAAGACCTACATAAGTGGAAAAACATACCTTGCTCATGGATAGGAAGACTCAACATTGTGAAAATGTCAATTCTACCCAAAGCAATCTACAGATACAATGCAATCCCGATTCAAATTCCAACAGCATTTTTTAAGGAGATGGCGAAACAAATCACCAACTTCATAGGGAAAGGCAAGAGGCCCCGGATAAGTAAAGCATCACTGAAGAAGAAGAACAAAGTGAGAGGCCTCACACTACCTGATTTTAGAACCTATCATACTGTCACAGTAGTCAAAACAGCCTGGTACTGGTACAACAACAGATACATAGACCAACAGAACAGCATTGAGAATCCAGACATAAATTCATCCACCTATGAGCAGCTGATATCTAACAAAGGCCCAAAATCCATTAAATGGGGAAAAGACAGTCTCTTTAACAAATGCTAATGGAATAACTGGATATCCATCTGCAAAAAAGTGAAACAAGACCAATACCTCACACCATGTACAAAAACTAACTCAAAATGGACCAAAGACCTAAACATAAACTCTAAAGTGATAAAGATCTTGAAAGAAAAAATAGGGACAATGCTAGGAGCCCTCATACATGCCATAAACAGAATACAAACTATAACTAACAATGCACAAACACCAGAAGAGAAACTAGATACCTGGGAGCTCCTAAAAATCACTTATGCTCATCAAAAGACCTCACTAAAAGAGTAAAAAGATAACCTACAGACTGAGAAAAAATTTTTGGCTACAACAAATCCGATCAGGGTGTAATCTCTAAAATCTACAAGATACTGCAAAACCTCAGCAACAAAAAGACAAATAACCCAATTAAAAAATGGGCAAAGGACATGACCAGGCACTTCACCAAAGATGACATTCAGGCGGATAACAGATACATGAGGAAATGCTCATGATCATTAGCCATTAGAAAAATGCAAATCAAAACTACAATGAGATGCCATCTCACCTCAACAAGACTAGCATTAATCCAAAAAACACAAAATAATAAATGTTGGAGAGGTTGCAGAGAGACTCGAACACTTATACACTGCTGGTGGGAATGTAAAATGGTACAACCACTTTGGAAATCTACTTGGCGTTTCCTTAAAAAGCTAGAAATAGAAGTACCATACAATCTAGCAATCCCACTCCTTGGAATATATCCTAGAGAAATAAGAGCCGTCACACTAACAGATATATGCATACCCAGTGCAGCACTGTTCACAATAGCAAAAAGATGGAAACAACCTAGATGCCCATCAACATACGAATGGATAAACAAATTATGGTACATACACACAATGGAATACTATGCAATGATAAAGAACAACGATGAATCCGCAAAACATCTCACTACATGGATGAATCTGGAAGGCATCATGCTGAGTGAAATCAGTCAGTCGCAAAAGGACAAATATTGTATAAGACCACTATTATAAGAACTCAAGAAAACGTTTAAACACAGAAGAAAACATTCTTTGATGGTTCCGAGGGTGGGGAGGGAGAGGGGAATTCACTAACTAGACAGTAGACGAGAATTATCTTAGGTGAAGTTTAAGGACAACACACAATACAGGGGCAGTCAGCACAGCTGGACTAAAGCAAAAGCTAAGAAGTTTCCTGAACACAACCAAACACTTTGAGGCACAGAGTAGCAGGGGTGGGGGTTTGGGGACCATGCTTTCAGGCGACATCTAGGTCAGTTGGCATAACAAAGTTTATTAAGAAAATGTTCTATATCCCACTTTGGTGAGTGGCATCTGTGGACTTAAAAGCTAGCGAGCAGCCATCTAAGATGCATCAATTGGTCCCAACCTACCTGGAGCAAAGGAGAATGAAAAACGCCAAAGACACAAGGAAAAGAATTGATTAAAAAAAAAAAAAAA
>NW_004443978.1:9604296-9615186 GCF_000243295.1 Trichechus manatus latirostris
ACCAATGTCATAAAACAACATGTGTACTACTGTTTCATGAGAAACTATTTGTTCTGTAAGCCTTCACCTGAAGTACAATAAAAAAAAAAAAAGAAAAGGAAATGCTCCCCAAACGATTCAGAGCTGCCCAGGGACAACGTGGACTCTTTACCGACAGGCTCAACAACCACGGTGCTGCCAGGGCTCCGGCCAGCAAAGAGCTGCAGCCTGTTTCACCACCTACCGAGGGGAAAGAGTTGTCAGTGTTTCCTCTAGGTTTCCAGAAACAGCACACCAAAACTTCCAACTGTAAACGACTGTTTAAAATGCACATGGGCTTTAAAGTATAAAATAGCTCCAGAATTCAGGCTGAAAAAGCAAAAATTTCAAATAAGAAAATATTTACTGGCTCACAAAGTTCATATTTAAGAGAAATTCTAAGTTGTACGTTATTTATGGGAGCCCTGGTGGTGCAGTGATTAAGCACTCGGCTGCTAACCAAAAGGTTGGCAGTTCGTACCCACCAGCTGCTCCCGGGAAGAAAGATATGGCAGTCTGCTTCTGTAAACATTACAGCCTTAGAAACCCTATGGGGCAGTTCTACTCTGTCCTTTAGGGTCGCTATGAGTTGGAATTGACTCAGCGACAATGGGTTTGGTTTTTGGTTTTACGTTATTTGACTTGTGATTAACGACTTTGTTATCTGAATAAAATAATATATCTGAAATGCCCATTTCTTTCTATTTGGGAGTAGGGAGCTTAGTAGGAATAAAAATAAGAGCAATACCTGGCAAGTAGGAGCTAGTCATTGAGTAAATGTTAGCTCCCTTCTCCTTCCCATTCCTGCCCTTTCGGGGGCCTGAGATGGAATTATTAAAAGGGCCAACAAGTATGTATCCAATGCACATGGGTGAGACTAGCCTGGGATCCAAAGGCTGGCCAATCACTGAGCCCAGAGTTAACCAGCAAAGAAGCCCAGAGCAGATATGACCCAATGCAATCCTGAGTAACAGTAGCAGTCAGCGAAGTTGTCCAGAGCATCATCGGCTCCTGATGCTCTGCAAAGAAATCAGTCGCGTTGGGGATGAGCCACCCCTGTGTGTCTGCCCTTTACTCTTGCCTATCTTGCTGCTCGGCAGAACCTTCAGATTTTGGGTAGGCAGAGAGAACTGAGGGATGAAACATAAAACAGTCAATTTTCCAATTCATTTGCTACAGCGTGAAGTAGAAGAAGCGGCTTCTAGAAGGGGAGGCTGCTGAGTTTCTGCTTGAATTGCTTGGCAATTGCAACTCAGCCTAGACATACTACTTCCTACCCTCTCCCTACACAATTTTTTTGGACAGTTAGGAATTAGCTGACTTTTTTTTTAAGTGAGGCATACTCCAGATAAACAAAGTTTCTATATTATTCAATTTTTTGCAATGATAAATAGCTTGTGTAGCCCAAGGCAGGGGATGGGCACCCATGACTCTGCCAGATAAAGGTAATTGAGACAACCATTGTGGAGGGCAGCTCTTGGTAAGAAGTGTCAAAACCTTAAACAGGCCATGTCCTTTGCCCCAGGAATTACACATCTGGAATCAATCCCAGCGACACAGCAAGATTTAGTGTATAATGCCATTCACCACAGCACTGTTTACAAAAGGAATAACTAGAAAATAACTTAAATGTCCAACAATAGTAAATTAACTAAACTATGATGCCTCTTGTGGCAGAATACTAGGTTCCCATTATAAGCGAGGTTGGAAAAGACTGAAAAAAAACCAAACCTGTTGCCATCGAGTCAATTCTGACTCATAGCAACCCTATAGGACAGAGCAGAACTGCCCCACAGAGTTTCCAAGGAGCGCCTGGTGGATTTGAACTGCTGACCCTTTGCTTAGCAGCCGTAGCACTTAACCACTATGGCACCAGGGTTTCCAGGAAGACTGAAGATATGAGAAAATATCTATCATGCTGCCAATGAAAAAAATTAGGTATAAAACAGCAGAATCTGATCCCTATTTTGTAAATATATATGTGTATATATATATTTACAGTACATATATTTACAACATAAATATATACATATATACAGGCATACCTCGGAGATATTGTGCGTTTGGTTCCAGACCACTGCAATAAAGTGAGTATCACAATAAACAGAGCCACACAAATTTGTTTCCCAGTGCATATAAAAGTTATATTTACACTGTATTGTAGTCTATTAAGTGTGCAATAGTATCATGTCTAAAAAAATGTACATTCCTTAATTAAAAAATATTTTATTGCTAAAAAAATGCTAACCATCATCTCAGCCTTCAGCAAACTGTAATCTTTTTGCTGGTTGCGGGTCTTGTCTCAATGTTGATGGCTGCTGACTGATCGGGGCAGTGGCTGCTGAAAGTTGGGGTGGCTGTAGCAATTTCTTAAAATAAGACAACAGTGAAGTTTGCCGCATTCGATGACTCTTCCTTTCACAAAAGATTTCTCTGTAGCATGAGATGCTGTTTGATAGCATTTTACCCACAGTAGAACATCTTTAAAAACTAGAGTCAATTACTGGGCTTAGGGCTGGGGATCATGGTCTCTGGGGACATCTAGCTCAACTGGCATAACATAGTTTACAAAGGAAATGTTCTACATCCTACTTTGGTGAGTAGCGTCTGGGGTCTTAAAAGCTTGTGAGCAGCCATCTAAGATACTTCACTGGTCCCACCCCATCTAGAGCAAGGAAGAATGAAGAAAACCAAAGACATAAGGGAAATGATTAGTCCAAAGGACTAATGGACCACAACTACCACAGCCTCCACCAGACTGAGTCCAGCACAACTAGATGGTGCCCAGCTACCACCACCGACTGCTCTGACAGGGACCACAATAGAGGGTCCCAGACAGAGCTGGATAAAAATGTAGAACAAAATTCTAACTCACAAAAAAAGACCAGACTTACTGGTCTCACAGAGACTGGAGAAACCCTGAGAGTATGGCCCAAGGACACCCTTTTAACTCAGTACTGAAGTCACTCCTGCACCAGCTGCATTAGCTCCAATGAGAGTCAGCCTGTCCTTCGAAGCTTTTAAGCCAGGCATTGACTTCTCCTCTCTAGCTATGAAAGTCCTAGATGGCACCTTCTTCCAATATAAGGCTGTTTCGTCTACATTGAAAATCTGTTGTTTAGTATAGCCTCCTTCACCTTAGCTAGATCTTCTGGATAACTTGGCTGTAGCTGCTACATCAGCACTTGCCACTTCACCTTGCATTTTTATGTTATGGAGACGGTTTCTTTCCTTAAACTTCATGAACTAAGCTCTGCTACCTTCAGACTTTTCTTCTGCAGCTTCCTCACCTCTCTCAGCCTTCACAGAATTGAAGAGAGTTAGGGCTTTGCTCTGGATTAGGCTTTGGCTTATGGGAATATTGGGGCTGGTTTGATCTTCTATTCAGGCCACTAAAACTTTCTCCATGTCAGCAACAAGGCTGTTTCACTTTCTTATCATTCCTGTGTTCACTGGAGCAGCACTTTTAATCTCCTTCAAGAACTTTTCCTTTGCACTCACATCTTGGCCAACTGTTTGGTGCAAGAGGCCTAGATTTCTGCCTATCTCATCTTTCGACATGCCTTCCTCGCTAAGCTTAATCATTTCTAGCTTTTGATTTAAAGTGAGAGATGTGTGACTCTTCCTTTCACTTGAACACTTAGAGGCCATTGTAGGGTTATTAAGTGGCCTAATTTCAATATTGTCATGTCTCAGGGAATAGGGAGGCCTGAGGAGAGGGAGGGAGATGGGGGAACAGCTGGTTGATAGAGTAATCAGAACACACACAACATTTATCAATTAAGTTTGTTGCCTTATATGGGCATGGTTTGTGGTACCCCAAAACAATTACAATAGTAATGTCAAATATCACTGATCACAGATCACCATAACAGAGATAATCATAATGAAAAAATTTGAAATATTGCAAGAATTACCAAAATGTGACACAGAGACATGAAGCAAGCACATGCTGTTGGAAAAATGGTGCCAACAGACTTCCTCTACACAGGATTGCCACAAACCTTCAATTTGTAAAAAATGCAGTATCTGCAAACTGCAATAAAGCAAGGTATGCCTGTATGGATCCCTATTTTGTAAATATATACACATATAGGTACGTTGTTGTTAGTTGCCGTTGAGTTGATTCCCACTCATGGCGACCCCATATGTGCAGAGTAGAACTGCTCCATGGGGTTTTCAAGGCTGTGACCTTTTAGAAGTAGATCACCAGGCCTGTCTTCCAAAGCACCTCTGGGTGGATTCAAACTGCCAAACTTTTAGCTAATAGTCGAGCACTTAACCATGTGCTCCATCCAGGGACTCCATCCATAGCTATACCCATACCCATTGCCATCAAGTCGATTCCTACTCATAGTGACCCTACAGAACAGAGTAGAACTGCCCCATAGGGTTTCCAAGGAGTGGCTGGTAGACTTGAACTGTCAACCTTTTAGTTAACAGCCGAGCTCTTACATTTCATCACCAGGGCTCCAATGACCCTATAGAGGGGTGTATACGCTATATAGGAAAAAAGACTGCAAAGAAAAAAGACCAACCACATTTTGGTGCTCTACAGGGTAGAAGCCCTGGTGGTGCAGTGGTTAAGAGCTCAGCTGTTAACCAAAAGGTCAGCAGTTTGAATCTACCAGCTGCTCCTTGGTAACCCTATGGGGCGGTTCTACTCTGCCCTATAGGGTCACTATGAGTTGGAATCAACTTGACAGCAACGGGTTTTTTTTTTTTCTTTTTGCTTTAGACCGTAGAATGAAAGGCAATTTTATTTTCTTCTTTGTATAAATGAGATTAAGTGTTTCACTGATTTAAAAAGATAAAGGTTTGGATAAAACGATTCCACCACGTACTCAGAGATTTTCTCTGTTATGTCTAGTTAGCCACCTCTGCATATAATACCCAGCACTTCAAGGTGGTCCCACGATTCTCACCTCCTGGTACTCAGGACCTTGCAGCATCACACTGAACAGGGCTGATCTGGATAACCAGCAGGTTACTGCAGGAATGGCTGTGTGACTTCTGAGGCTAGCTCATAAAAGACAATGCAGCTTCTACTTTCTCCTCTCTTGAATAGCTTCCTCTGGGGGACACCAACTGCCATGTCATGAGGACACTCCAGCAGCTCTATGGAAAGTTCACATGGCAAGAAACTGAGGCCTCCTTCCAACAGCCAGCACCGGCTTATGAGCTCATGAGAGGGCCTCTTTGGAAGCAGATGTTCCTGCTGTCAAGCTCTCAGTTGACGACCGTCACAGCTGACATCTTGACTGTCATCTCGAGAGATCTCCAGCCAAAACCACCCAGCTAAATGATCCCAAATTCCTGACCCACAGTAACTGTGCAATAAACATTTATTGTTGTGCTAAGCTGCTGAGTTTGGGTACAAATTGCTACACAGCAATAAATAATACAAATGGTCTGACATAAAACATGACCCATGTGGCACAAACACAATTCACTTTGCAGGGGCTGGGGGTCCTCACCAGCACAGCGGCAGGTGATGGTTGGGAGGTCTCGAACTGGCATGCACATGCCCTGCTGAGAGCTCCACAGGGAACAGAGGCAGGGACATATTTAGGTCACTGTGGTCTAGGGCTCTCCCTGCGGTGACACCTGGAGGCCAGCGAACCCTCAGTACTGCTTGATGCACACTCTAACCAGGGAATCTCGAGGAGGGCTACCACCTCCCCCAGAGGACATGGCACATGACGTTGTCAACAATCTGGGGTTACTAGATCATAATGTGGCCTCAAATTGGAGGCAAACCCACAGAAAGGAAGACCTTCCATAAAGGAATGCTTCAAATTGTGCACGCCGCCCAGCAATTCCTTTCATGTACTTCTAAGTTCATTTGGACTTTTTGATATTTGCTCTTTAAGTCCTCTCCAAGGAAAACTAGTTATAACTCTCAATAGTCTGACCATATTTCAAGTGACTTGGCTTCAATGCCCTCCCTATGTAACTGCTACAAGGAATTTATAATAGAAACAACATTTTTTCCATTCCCCACCCTTACCCCTTTCCTTTTTTTTTTTTTAAATCATAAACTTTTGGTAATGTTCTCAGGGTTGTCAGTTACTTTAAACACTGCAAACAACCTCTGAAAATCAAGACAGCCCAGGCTTTCAAGTCAATAAAATTATTATTGCTCAGCGTATTTCAACTGCAATGGTTTCCATGTATATTTATATCATCAAACAGAATTAGTAAACTGGAAAAAAAAATCACCAAGTAGGAGAGAATTACCTCTGGTATCACACGGTAATACAGAAATCTAGCATTGCAATTACAGGAAAAAATGTAAACCTCAGAAACTAAATTTGGTAATTTAAGAAGGGAAATTAGGCATCCTTTCCCCTTTATTGCCAACTTTGTTTTTGAAAAGGTGGTTCTGAAATGACTTGTATTGGAATAGAATAAATATAATAAAAACTTTTAATTATGAATTCTAAATGGGAAAATATTTCAGTGGAGGGTTTTATTTCATTTTGGATACAAACATTTTCTATGAAGAAAATCTAATCACATAACCATTGCCAGAGTGATTTAGCAGGACACTTGGCTGAAAAATACTCTAGTCCAACTCAGCAACCAAACTAGCTCTACAGTCTTTGGTAAAAACATTACTGCGCTTCCTTCCCCAGTCGTAAACCAGAAATGCCATTTCTTGTATGCTCCAAGGGTGAGGATTTTAGTGTTATCTGAGATGTGAACAAGCATTAAAGAGTTTAAGTTCTTTTGAAGATGATGAGTGACAATATTTCAAAGAAACAGCACTCTTATTTTTCTATAGAGACCAGTCTAAAAAGGTCAGGAATTATAAACATGACAATAATTTTCATCCTCCAGACCTTTCCCTTTATAGGATGTAAGAGCATGAACCTACTAAGAATTAAGTCCCTCTGCCCCAGATACCTCCTTCCCAATAATATGCAAAAATAAATAACAGTCACAAAAAAATACATGATTCATAGATATGTTCCACCATGTACTTCGATTTGTAGCATTTTTCCTACCAGAAAAAGTTAAACATTTTATTATGTCTAAGGTGCTTAACCACCAGTTGCTGTTCAGTTGATTCTGACTTACGGTGACCCCATGTATGTCAAAATAAAGCTGTGCTCCATAGCGTTTTCAATGACTGATTTTTCAGAAGTAGGTGCCTGGGTCTTTCTTCCAAGGCACCTCTGGGTGGACTCGAACATCCAACCTTTCGGTTAGCAGCCAAGCAACTAACCACTGTACCACCAAGCCTCCTTCTAAGGTGTTTAGGTGGATACACTAAAAAAAAAACAAATTCACTGCCATTGAGTTGATTCTGACAGATAGCAACCCTATAAAACAGGGTAGAACCTTAGAAACCGCCATAGGGTTTCTAAGCAGCAGCTGGTGGATTCGAACTGCTGACCTTTTGGTTAGCAGATTGAGCTCTTAACCACTTGATACAAGGTACCAAAAACAAAAAAAGGCTGGCAGATTGAACTCAAATTATTTAAAACATCAAACAAAAAACAATAGTCACACCAACATACAAGAAAATCTCAGGGGAGGCAGGGCCAAGATGGCGGAGTAGTCAGACGCTTCCGGTCGACCATCTTACAACAATGACTCGAAAAAACAAGTCAATCGATCATACGTGACAATCTAGGAGCCCTGAACATCGAAGATAAAGTTGAGGAACTGGACTGAGTGGCAGGGGGAGGAAGAGATGGTTTGGAAGCGGCGAGGAGTTGCCAGGCCTGACCCGGCGAGAGCCTGAGCCCTTCAGGCCTGATCAGCTAGGGGTAAGCAGTGAGGCAGGCAAGCAGCAGTGCTTGGGAGGCGTTTTCCACTCCGGCAGAGACCCAGCGGCAGAGTCTCTACTCGTCTACCCAGAATGAATGAGAAGCAGCACTCGATTGGTAAAAGATAAGTACTTGTGTGCAGCCTACTGCACTGATCAAAAACACCCCCCTTTGGGAAAAACCTCTCTCCCATTTACCTCCCTACTCTCTGCTCTGCACTGGGTCCCTGACCAGCTTCAGCAATTGCCAAGTCCCCTGGGCCAGAAGTAGGATCCATCACATGCCCTGAGCCATGCTCCCAGCCTTGGAGAGTGAATAAATTAACAAACGGGAAAAAATAACTGCCGGCTCCCCTAAGCCAGGAATTCAGGGTAGGCACAGCTCCTTTGCCTAGGCACAAGCATAAGGGATCCACAGACTTTGAGTGCCCTTCCCACTGCATAGTCTTGTGTGGGCCCATTTAAACAGCATAGGCCTTAATTACCACAGTACAACAAGTTATATACCTGAAGTCTAACTTCAACTGTTTCAGCTGAAGTGGCAGGTTCGTGACATTTGACGCTGCTCCGCCCATTAAGCAGGGTCTTCACCTACCCACATCAGGGGCCTGAGGACTGGTGGCACCACCCATGCCACATAGCCACCTGTGATAAGGGCCCAAGAATAAGAGATGCTCCCCAGTCCTTATAGCCAACAGCATTGGGTGCTCATAGTCCAGCTGAAAAACCCACCCACCTACAAGTTCTAGGGAACAGGGACACGCCTTCCTCTGGACACTTCGGGGCGGCCATCAGCCCCTTGCCTTGCTCAGAGTGTGTCTCCCTGCTGAGCCAGATGCCTGTGCCTATGCCAATCATCCATGCCTGTCTAGGACTGTAGGTGAGAGCCTGCACCACACACTTGGTGTATCTACCTGGGCACCTGAGATGAATCCATACAGGAGGAGTGGGTGAACTCCTGAGTTCACATACCTACTAACAGATCTAATCAGCTGGTGACAGGACATTAGGGCTTCAAAGTTGCCAATAATCAAACTAGCTCATATGAGCAGCCTACTTGGACATATCAAAACAAAACAAAAAGCTAGGACATAGTAAGCAAACATAAAATAAATATAATAACTTATTGATGGCTAGGAGACAACAGTCAATATCACATAAAGAGGCAGTCCATGATGGCTTCAGCAAGCTCCCAAAATAAAGATTCTAGAAATTTCCCAGAGGAAGAAAATTTCTTGGAATTACTGGAGGCAGAATACAAAAGATTAATATACAGAACTCTTCAAGAAATTAGGAAGGAAATTGATCAAAACACACAACACACCATACAGGAAATTAAAAAGATTAGAGAAGAGCATAATGACAAATTTAACAGGCTGCAAGAATCCATAGAGAAACAGCAATCAGAAATCCAGAAGATTAACAATAAAATTTCAGAATTAGACAACTCAATACAAAGTCATAAGAGCATAATTGAGGCAATGGAAGTCAGAATTAGTGAGATTGAATATAAAGCACTTGATACCAACTTACTTGAGGAAAAATCAGATAAAAAGATTTAAAAAAATGAACAAACCCTAAGAATTATGTGGGTCCTATCAAGAGGAATAACCTACAAGTGATTAGAATACCAGAACATGGGGGGATAACAGAAAATACAGAGAGAATTGTTGAAGATCTCTTGGCAGAAAACTTCCCTGATATTGTGAAAGATGGCAATATATCTATCCAATATGCTCATCAAACCCCACATAAGTTAGATCCCGAAAGAAAGTCACCAAGACATATTATAATCAAATTTGCCAAAAACAAAGATAAAGAATTTAAGAGCGGCTAGGGATAAACAAAAAGTATTCTACAAAGGAGAGTCAATAAGAATAAGCTTGGACTACTCAGCAGAAACCATGCAGGCAAGAAGACAATGGGATGACATATATAAAGCCTTGAAGGAAAAAAATCTGCTAGCCAAGAATTATATATGCAGCAAAACTGTGTCTCAAATATGATGGCAAAATCAGGGTATTTCCAGATAAACAGGAGTGTAGGGAATTTGTAAAAACCCAACCAAAATTACGAGAAATACTAAAGGAAGTCCTCCAGTTAGAAAATCAGTAACATCAGATAACAACCTGTCATGGATTGAATTATGTCCTCCAAAAAATGTGTGTATCAATTTGGCTGGGCCATGATTCCCAGAATTGTGTGGTTGGCCTCCATTTTGTGGTTCTAATTTTGTTAAAGAGGATTAGGGTGGGATTGTAACACCACCCTTAGCCAGGACACATCCCTGATCCAAAGTAAAGCAAGTTTCCCTAGGGTGTAGCCTGCATCACCTTTTACCTTACAAGAGGTAAAAGGAAAAGGAAGCAAACAGAGAATTGGGAACCACATACCACCAAGAGAACAGTGCTGGGAGCAGAGCGCGTCCTTTGGACCTGAGGTTCCTGCACAGAGAAGCTCCCAGAACAAGGGAAGATTGATGACATGGACCTTCCTCCAGAGCTGATGGGGAAAGCCTTCCCCTGGAGCTGACACCCTGAATTTGGACTTGTAGCCTACTGGACTGTGAGAGAATAAACTTCTCTTTGTAAAGCCATCAACTTGTGGTATTCCTGTTAGAGTAGCACTAGATGACTAAGACACAACCCAAGACTAGAACACAAGACAGGGCAACCAGATATCAAACCAGATAGGGAAGTCACAAAAATAAATCAAAGCTGAAACACTGAAAATGGGAAACAGATGTCAATATGTAAAAGATGACAATACTAAAAACAAAAAAGAGGGACTTAAAAATGTAGACACAGATTTTTCATATGGAGAGGAAATGAAGGCGATATAAAGAAACAAAAGATTGGTATAAACTTAGAAAATAGGGGTAAATATTGCAGTAACCACAAAGGAAACTAACAATCCTACAAGTCAAAATAAAAAACTAGAAAAACATAAAGACTCAGCAAATACAAAATCAACAACAATGAAAAAGATGAAATGAAAACACATAAAGAAAAATGACTCAGCACAGAAAATTAAGTGGACAAAAGAAACTGTGAACAACACACAAAAAAAGACATCAAAATGACAGCACTAAACTC